>NC_092165.1:24608757-24791257 GCF_045791955.1 Oncorhynchus clarkii lewisi | reverse complement strand
TACTCCCTCCTTAATCCTCTACCCCCCTTCCCTCTCTGCGGATGACTTTGTCATCCACTTTGAAAAGGAGATTGATGACATCCGCTCCTCATTCTCTCAGCCTATTGAGTCCACTTGTCCCACTCACACAGAACTACCCTACGCCTTGACCTCTTTCTCCCCACTCTCTCCAGATGGAATCCTGCAACTAGTGAGGGAGGTCTGGCCGCCGGACAACCTGCCCACTCGACCACTTCCCCTACACCCTTCTCCAGACCATCTCTGGAGACCTGCTCCAATTCCTCACTTCCCTCATCAAATGATCCTTGTCCACTAGATGCGTCCCCTCTGACGTCAAAATAGACTTGAAAAACACTTGAGCGTGCTGTCTCTGACCAACTCTCTCACTATCTCTCTCAGAACAATCTTCTTGACCCTAACCATTCAGGTTTTATGATGTGTCACTCCACCGAGACTGACTGCTCTTCTCTGTGTCACGGAGACTCTATGCACTGCCAAAGCTGACTCTCTCTCCTCTTTTCTCATCCTCCTAGATCTATCTACTGCCAGCACCACTGTGAAGCGTCACATCCTCCTCTCCACCCTCTCAGGGCTGGGCATCTCAGGCTCTGCCCACTCTTGGATTGCATCCTACCTGGCAGGCTGCTCCAACCAGGTGACCTGGATGGGATGTATGTCTGCACCACATACTCTCACTACTGGTGTCCCCCAGGGCTCGGTTCTAGGCTCTCACCTCTTCTCTCTATACAAACATATATTCTCTGCAAACATCAAAGCAGTGATTGCTCCTGCAGGTTCATTCTCTACAACATCCGTAGAGTATGACCCTACCTCACACAGGAAGAGGCGCAGGTCCTAATCCAGGCGCTTGTCATTTCCCGTCTGGACTACTGCAACTCCCTGTAGGCTGAGCACCTCGCTTGTGCCATCAAACCCCTGCAATTAATCCAGAACGCTGCAACCCGCAGGTGTTCGAAGAGTATCTTAAATAATCCTACAGCACCCCCCCTCCCCCACATCACCTCCTCACCCTGAAAAAAAGACTTTTGTGATGTTTACATTTTTTTCTCCCTTACTAGTTCAGACTTGCTGGTAGCTATATTATTGAGGAAAAATGTACATACTATGACTGTGAAATGTGATTGTTCCACCTAGCTATCTTAAGATTGATACACTAACTGTAAGTCGCAATGGATAAGTGTCTGTTAAATGACTCAAATGTAATGTAAAGTGTAAGATACATTTCTACCAGTAGTTGCAGCTTCACTGAGAGATACATCTCTACCAGTAGTTACAGCTTCACTGAGAGCTACATTCTACCAGTAGTTGCAGCTTCACTAAGAGCTACATTTCTACCAGTAGTTGCAGCTTCAGTGAGAGCTACATTCTACCAGTAGTTGCAGCTTCACTGAGAGCTATTTCTACCAGTAGTTGCAGCTTCAGTGAGAGCTAAATTTCTACCAGTAGTTGCAGCTTCACTGAAAGCTACATCTCTACCAGTAGTTGCAGCTTCAGTGAGAGCTACATCTCTACCAGTAATTGCAGCTTCAGTGAGAGCTACATTTCTACCAGTAGTTGCAGGTTCATTAGCTCGAGTCTTGCATCAGTCCACTATTGTCAGTCATACTGATACCTGTCAAAAAATGTCATATCAGAGCTGAACCTTAGTAAATAAGGCAGAGGGAGGGAGGGAAATTAAGAGTACTCTGACAGGGATTAGGCCGGCTCTTCCAACCTTTAAATAAAGCAACAGTTGAGGCATCACGACCAGTCCTGAAAAGAGATCGCTCCATTTCTATGCAGACCCATTGCAAACCCAGAGAGCCTGAAGTCAGTCCAATTCCATGTCCATCTTTATTCATTCACTAAACAGCCAGAGTATTTGGCAGGGAAAAAACAGCAACCCACTCCAGAGAACAGCCTATGGTCTAACACTTCCTTAGATAAAAGTGAAGAAGTCTGAGGTCCTTTTCACATTACGGCCGAACACAGGACCAACTGGAAACGTCAAAGATGTCTGATAACTCTTGGCAGATAATGGAAGTTGACTAGTCGATACCTTTGTATTATTAAAAACCAAGAGTTCTGACATATTGCATTCATCAAGATGTCCCTCCACGAGATACTGGAGATATTTAACATTTCCAATTTGTCTCTGGTTTCCTTTCCTTAGCATTGCAAACAGAAGGCAGCCAAAAGGCCTTCAAACTGTGGTAACTGTAAACATATGCTTGTAGGATAATGACAACTATGCACTTAAAAGCTTCAAGTAGACGAGGGAGGAACAGTAGAGGGGAGGTGGGCATTGAACGCCAAGGTGGTGTGGTCTCTGGGAAGGAGTTTAGAGGCACATGGTGTCCAGTGAGTTTAGGGTACGTTCACAACTTATTGGATTCATGAGCTAAACCATGCATGTAAAGAGAATAGGTTTTTCACTTCCGAAAACTGGAAGTAAACACACCTTGTGTATGCAAAGGTAACAGGCAAATAGCAAAGGCCTACACCATGCATGCAAAAGTAACAGGTAGGTCACAGCACAGGTTAAACCATGCAGGTGTAGTGAGAGAGGACTTCCGTACCTCCTGGGAAGTGTTCGTTGATGGACCAGTTGTCCACCTGGAGGGTGGCGTTGCCCCCATTCCTGGTGAACCGCACCACATGGTACTTCCCGTCATTCACAGGGGTGCTGCTCTCTCTCACACTGATGTCCATTGTGCCGATGTTAAACGTCACACCGATCTTCCCTTGTTCCTAGAAGAAGACACAAACAAAGGAATTCATTTAGTGATTGTTTAAAATTTTGGAACAAATTTTTAGGCGAATCATTTGTTTTTGACAAATTACTATTTTGTGCGTCCCATTTCAGATATAGTTATTACTCTTTTGTTCAAGGTTTAATTATCTTTCTCTTTTCATTCTATTCGCTCAGTCTCTAATAAATAATACATTATATTAACCTTAATGGCCCCTTCTGTTGGATAACACACACACACACACACACACACACACACACACACACACACACACACACACACACACATTTGTAAAAATCAATGGTGTTAAATAAACCAGAGAGAGAAACTAGATTAATGAGCAGTGAAGGCTCACACAGTCACATAGTGGAAGAGAACAGACTTGACAGTTCAGGTGACCAATTCCACCTACTCACTTTTTTCCACAGGAAACTGTGTTGTGTTACAGCCTGAATTTAAAATGGGATTCTGTGTCACTGGCATACCCACAATACCCCATAATGTCAAAGTGGAATTATGTTTTAATTTTTTTTTACTCATTAATAAAACATTTAAAGCTGAAACGTGTTGAGTGAATACATATTCAACCCCTTTGTTATGGCAAGCCTAAATAAGTATAGGAGTAAAAATGTGCTAAACAAGTCACATAATAAGTTGCATCAACTCACTCTGTGTGCAATAATAATGTTAAACATGATTTTTCATCTCTGTACCCCTCACACACAATTATCAGTGTGGTCCCTCAGTTGAGCAATGAATTTCAAACACAGATTCAACCACAAAGACCAAGGAGGTTTTGCAAGTAAGTGCACCTATTGTCCTGTGTGGCTCAGTTGGTAGAGCATGGCCAGGGTTGTGGGTTCCATTCCCATGGGGGACCAGTACAAACAAATAAGAAAATGCATGCACTCATAAGTTGCTCTGGATAAGAATGTCTGCTAAATGACAAAACATTTATATAATATTGGTAGACAGGTACAAAAAAGCAGATATTAAATGTGCCTTTAAGCACATTAAGTTATTAATTACACTTTGGATGGTGTGTCAATACACCCGGTCATTACAAAGATACAGGGGTCCTTCCTAACTCAGTTGCCGGAAAGGAAGGAAACTGCTCAGGGATTTCACCATGAGGCAAATGGGGACTTTAAAACAGTTACAGAGTTGAATGACTGTGATAGGATGATCATCAACATGGTAGTTACTCCACAATACTAACTTAAATGACAGAGTGAAATAAGGAAGCCTATACAGAATAAAAAATATTCCAAAACATGCATCCTGTTTACAATAAAGCAGTTAAGTAAAACTGCAAAAGAATTGGCAAAGAAATGTCCTGAATACAAAGCGTTAAGTTTGGGGCAAATCCATACTAATTCTATAATATACCCTTCCCATCTTGCCAAGCTGAAATAAACTGATCCACACCTAGTGTTGCAAAAGTTCGGTAGCTTTCTCTAAATTCCCCAGTTTTCCAGAAATCCTGGATTCTCTGTTTATTCTCCCATTTCCAGGAATTCTCCAACTGGGGTTTCTAGAAAACTGGGGATTTAGAAAAAGTTAACATAATTTGCAACGTAAAGTTTTAGAACATTTAGAAATATGCTATGTAGAACAAATATGCTTCTCTGACATGCAGAATTAAGATTTAGGGAACAGGGAACAGAATCGAAAACAGGAAGTGATCTCTAGTGTTCCAGAACACTAGAGCCATGGGAACCGGTTAATAACATTAATTTACATTCAAAGCATTATTTAAAGTCCCACAAAAAACGCCATCATTGCGACTATGCAAAGCAATCGCTCTGTCGCTCAGAAACTTCTCTTCCAGTGTCTGCCTGCCAGCATGTTTTCTAGGCTAGTTAACGTCTCTAGGCTAGGGGGCAGCATTTTCACGTTTGGATGAAAAGCGTGCCCAGAGTAAACTACCTCCTACTCAGTCCCAGATGCTAATATATGCATATTATTATTAGTATTGGATAGAAAACACTCTGAAGTTTCTAGAACTGTTTGAATCATGTCTGTGACTAAATAATGACTTATTTGGTAGGCAAAACCCCGAGGACAAACCATTTAGATGTTGTTTTTTTGAGGTCACTCTCTTTTCAATGAGTTGTCATTGGGAATCCAGATTTCTAAGTGACCTTCCTTCCAGTTCCTATCGCTTCCATTGGATGTCAACAGTCTTTAGAAATTGGTTGAGGTTTTTCCTTTGAGAAATGAAGAAGTAGCCAGTGAAGTGTATTGTTTGTTAGAGGCGCGTGACCAGAAAGCATGCTACACATTGTTTTCCTTCAGTATTGAACACAGATCATCCCGTCTTCAATTTTATTGATTATTTATGTTAAAAAATACCTAAAATTGTATTACAAATGTAGTATGAAATGTTTGGACAACGCTTACAGGTAACTTTTGAGATATTTTGTAGTCACATTGTGCAAGTTGGAACCAGTGTTTTTTTGGATCAAACGAACGTTTTATGTTCCTCGGCGTACACATCACAGACTAATTGAAATGGTCCACCCACACAGATAGTGTGGTGAAGAACCTCAGGAGGCTGAAGAAATTTGGCTTGTCACCAAAAACTCACAAACTTGTCACAAACTTGTCACTCACAAACTTTTACAAATGCACAATCGAGAGCATCCTGTTGGGCTGTATCCCCGCCTGGTACGGCAACTGCTCCGGCCACAACCGCAAGGCTCTCCAGAGGGTAGTGAGGTCTGCACAACGCATCACCGGGGGACAACTACCTGCCCTCCAGGACACCTACACCACCCGATGTCACAGGAAGGCCAAAAAGATAATCAGGGACAACAACCACACGAGCCACTGCCTGTTCACCCCGCTATCATCCAGAAGGCGAGGTCAGTACAGGTGCATCAAAGCTGGGACCGAGAGACTGAAAAATAGCTTCTATCTCAAGGCCATCAGACTGTTAAACAGCCATCACTAACATTGAGTGGCTGCTGCCAACAATAATTAAAATTGGATGTAATAAATGTATCACTAGTCACTTTAAACAATGCCACTTTATATAATGTTTCCATACCCTACATTACTCATCTCATATGTACAGTGCCTTGCGAAAGTATTCGGCCCCCTTGAACTTTGCAACCTTTTGCCACATTTCAGGCTTCAAACATAAAGATATAAAACTGTATTTTTTTGTGAAGAATCAACAACAAGTGGGACACAATCATGAAGTGGAACGACATTTATTGGATATTTCAAACTTTTTTAACAAATCAATAACTGAAAAATTGGGCGTGCAAAATTATTCAGCCCCCTTAAGTTAATACTTTGTAGCGCCACCTTTTGCTGCGATTACAGCTGTAAGTCGCTTGGGGTATGTCTCTATCAGTTTTGCACATCGAGAGACTGACATTTTTTCCCATTCCTCCTTGCAAAACAGCTCGAGCTCAGTGAGGTTGGATGGAGAGCATTTGTGAACAGCAGTTTTCAGTTCTTTCCACAGATTCTCGATTGGATTCAGGTCTGGACTTTGACTTGGCCATTCTAACACCTGGATATGTTTATTTTTGAACCATTCCATTGTAGATTTTGCTTTATGTTTTGGATCATTGTCTTGTTGGAAGACAAATCTCCGTCCCAGTCTCAGGTCTTTTGCAGACTCCATCAGGTTTTCTTCCAGAATGGTCCTGTATTTGGCTCCATCCATCTTCCCATCAATTTTAACCATCTTCCCTGTCCCTGCTGAAGAAAAGCAGGCCCAAACCATGATGCTGCCACCACCATGTTTGACAGTGGGGATGGTGTGTTCAGGGTGATGAGCTGTGTTGCTTTTACGCCAAACATAACATTTTGCATTGTTGCCAAAAAGCTCAATTTTGGTTTCATCTGACCAGAGCACCTTCTTCCACATGTTTGGTGTGTCTCCCAGGTGGCTTGTGGCAAACTTTAAACGACACTTTTTATGGATATCTTTAAGAAATGGCCTTCTTCTTGCCACTCTTCCATAAAGTCCAGATTTGTGCAATATACGACTGATTGTTGTCCTATGGACAGAGTCTCCCACCTCAGCTGTAGATCTCTGCAGTTCATCCAGAGTGATCATGGGCCTCTTGGCTGCATCTCTGATCAGTCTTCTCCTTGTATGAGCTGAAAGTTTAGAGGGACGGCCAGGTCTTGGTAGATTTGCAGTGGTCTGATACTCCTTCCATTTCAATATTATCGCTTGCACAGTGCTCCTTGGGATGTTTAAAGCTTGGGAAATCTTTTTGTATCCAAATCCGGCTTTAAACTTCTTCACAACAGTATCTCGGACCTGCCTGGTGTGTTCCTTGTTCTTCATGATGCTCTCTGCGCTTTTAACGGACCTCTGAGACTATCACAGTTCAGGTGCATTTATACGGAGACTTGATTACACACAGGTGGATTGTATTTATCATCATTAGTCATTTAGGTCAACATTGGATCATTCAGAGATCCTCACTGAACTTCTGGAGAGAGTTTGCTGCACTGAAAGTAAAGGGGCTGAATAATTTTGCACGCCCAATTTTTCAGTTTTTGATTTGTTAAAAAAGTTTGAAATATCCAATAAATGTCGTTCCACTTCATGATTGTGTCCCACTTGTTGTTGATTCTTCACAAAAAAATACAGTTTTATATCTTTATGTTTGAAGCCTGAAATGTGGCAAAAGGTTGCAAAGTTCAAGGGGGCCGAATACTTTCGCAAGGCACTGTATATGCTGTTTTCTATACCATCTACTGCATCTTGCCTATGCCGTTTGGCCATCACTCATCCATATATTTATATGTACATATTCTTATTCATTCCTTTACACTTGTGTGTATAAGGTAATTGTTGTGAAATTGTTAGATTAGTTGTTAGATATCACTGCATGGTCGGAACTAGAAGGACAAGCATTTCGCTACACTCGCATTAACCTCTAGTAAATCCCCATCCCGGGTGCGGGAGCGTAATCATCGACTGACACTAATTAGCATAACGCAACGGACATAAATATTCCTAGAAAATATTCCTATTCATGAAAATCACAAGTGAAATATATTGAGACACAGCGTAGCCTTTTGCTAATCACCCTGTCATCTCAGATTTTCAAAATAGGCTTTACAGCCAAAGCTAGACAAGCATTTGTGTAAGTTTATCGATAGCCTAGCATAGCATTTTGTCCAGCTAGCAGCAGGTAACTTGGTCACGGAAATCAGAAAAGCAATCAAATTAAATCGTTTACCTTTGATAAGCTTCGGATGTTTTCACTCACGAGACTCCCAGTTAGATAGCCAATGTTCCTTTTTTTCCAAAAATATTATTTTTTTAGGCGAAATAGCTCCGTTTGTTCTTCACGTTTGGCTGAGAAATCGCCCGGAAATTGCAGTCACAAAAACGCCGAAAAATATTCCAAATTAGCTCCATAATATCGACAGAAACATGGCAAACGTTGTTTATAATCAATCCTATGTCACAATGCTGTAGACACCTTGGGGAATACGGAGAAAAAGTAATCTGGTTGATAGCCCATTCACTGCTCAATAGGGATGCATTGGAACGCAGAGCTTTCAAAAGATGAGTCACTTCCGGATTGGATTTTTCTCAGGCTTTCGCCTGAAATATCAGTTCTGTTATACTCACAGACAATATTTTTACAGTTTTGGAAACTTTAGAGTTTCTATCCTAAGCTGTCAATTATATGCATATTCTAGCATCTTGTCCTGACAAAATATCCCGTTTACTACGGGAACGTTATTTTTCCAAAAATGAAAATACTGCCCCCTAGTCACAAAAGGTTCAGCTAACCATGTGTATGTGACCAATAAAATTTGATTAGATTTTTTGTTCAAACCGGTTCAGAACTTTATTACAGTGGAACAGAATGAAAACAATAGGGGTTCTGTTCAGACCGAAACGATTTTGGTTCCAACTCCTGCTTCTATCTGCAACGTTCAAGGCCAAGTGTTACTTACAACCTTCCAAAATGTACCGAAATGACGCTAAACCTTGTCAGCATCTCCTTTCTCCAGCCTCTCTTCTGTCCACCTCTTTGCTACTTCCCTCATATTTCCTCTGTTGTTAACCAGAGAGTGAATCACCTCATTATCTGTATATTAAGCAGAATCTAAGGACAGATGATGAACAGTATAGAGGGAGATGTGTCTCATCATCATGTTGAGTATTTATCACCACTGATCAGAGAAAGGCACTGGGGGAATCTAGGCCAGGGCTCTCAAGTTTGTTTGGAAGACATCAGACAGGAAGTGGAAGACACTGTACGGATGATCAGTATTAACAGGGGGATTGAAATTGATGAGGAATTGTTCTAGACCAGCATTTCCCAAACTAGGACTCGCAAGGATTTGAAAATGGGGTCGCTATAGAAAGTGGCCTACCGAGTGGCGTCGCTACAGACCCGGGTTCGATTACAAATGTGGCTCTAATTTTTTTAACGATTTAAGCTACAAAATATTATGACCCCATTCCTGAAAGATAAGCCACTCATTAACTTGTACATTTCCCTCTACAATTCCCACAAACCTCACATGTCTTGTTAGAACAAAGTGGACAAGACCAGGCACTAAATCAGACTGGGGAAAAAATAACATCTGTTCTTTTTTTTACACAGAAGATCATACACAATTATTGCCTGATGATCTTCCGAACTTCACAATATCTTTCTGATGCATTTCAGTGACAATATGTGATTGTGATGATATGTAGCTTATTGTACAGCCAGCAGCAGTAAGCTTATACAAATGCCTCTCTAGTGAATCGTTCACTATGAATGTACTTTAAAAAATATATATATATATATATATGAGAAATGAACTACATAATTAGCCATGAAAAATTAGCACACTTCAAGGAGCATTGGGGGACTCCTTTAAACAGTGAATACAACCAGAAGGCAACACTCCATCACCATGGCCCCTTTGAGATATTCCCTTAATGGTGCTGCCATTTAACGCATCTCACTCTAAGGCGAGATAAAGACACAGTGCATGATAGTGATCCATCCCGTGGAGCGCGGCAGTGCGCTGCAGTGCAGAGCACACAGGGATGGCAGGGTGATTCCATGGTGTCACCTGCACAAATTGATAAGTGGTTAAGAAATTAACAGAGCTTCCAGTGAGAGAATAGAGTGTAAACTGCTGAGAACATAATGGAGGTTTGGCTCTAGAAATGGCAGCCAAGAGGGGCAGTGAAGCAGAGATGACATGTGTTTCATCAATAAAAAGCTGGGGTTAGCTATGAGTCAATGTATTACTGATGGAACAATACAAACAGTCTGTTCTTCAAGCAGTACAAACAACTTTTAGGGATAGAACAGAAACATATTTTTTTTGTTCGTAACGTTTGGCCACATGAATCGAGTCAATATCTTGCGTTGGGTACCAGGAAATATTATGTTCAAATGGCAGTTACTCTGACCCAAGGTCAGGTTTGGGTAGTTACCGATTACATGTGATCAGTTACATGTAATGTGATTGAAAAAAAAAATAAGATCAGTTACGTTAACAGCAAAAATATTGTCATCAGATTACAGAGACTTTTGAAAATGACCTGATTACTTATTGGATGACTTTTAAATGTAGAAAGAATATTTGCAAAAAAAATACATTGACACCTTTCTCAATAACATTGAATTCAGCATTGAAAAAAGGGCACAAGTTTAAGTTAGTTCCAACTGAGCGAGTCTGAGCACAAGTCAGAGACCACTATGATGATGCACTAAATGTGTGTGATGGATGATCGATGGCGCCAACTAAACAGACTTTTTGGGACATAAAGAAGGATTTTAGCTAACAAAATGACACTACATGTTATAGCTGGGACCCTTTGGATGGCAAATCAGAGGAAGATTTTCAAAATGTAAGTGAATATTTAAATCGCTATTTGTGAATATATATTTTTTTTAATGTGGGGCGCTGTCCTCAAACAATCGCATGGCATGTTTTCGTTGTAATAGCTACTGTAAATCGGACAGTGCAGTTAGATTAACAAGAATTTAAGCTTTCAACCGGAATATAAGACACTTATATGTACCTAAATGTTTAATATCCATACATTTTATGATTATTTATTTGAATTGCGTGCCCTCCAGTTTCATCGGAAGTTGTCCCGCTAATGGGACGCCTAGCCCTAAGAAGTTTTAAGGGGAAAGTAATCCAAATGTAACTGAAAGTAATCAGATTATGTTACTGAGCTTGGGTAATCCAAAAGTGTTACTAATGTAACTAGTGTTACGTTACTAATTTCAATTTTGGACAGGTAACTAGTAACTGTAACGAATTACATTTAGAAAGTAACTGTCCAACCCTGCCCAAAGGCACGATTTACAATTATTGATAATTTCAACACACACGAGACAGAATGTACAGCACATTCTTGTTTGGACTATGTGGTCTCTTAGATGGCGTATTCTACAAGACATAGCATTGCTAACAGCAATATCCGGGAATTTAAATGTTTTATTTAATCTGGCAAGTCAGTTAAGAACAAATTCTTATTTACAAAGACGGCCTACCCCTGCCAAACCCTAACGACGCTGGGCCAATTGTGTGCAGCCAGTTGTGATACAGCCTGGAATCAAACCAGGGTCTGTGGTGATGGCTCTAGCACTGAACTGCAGTGCCTTAGATCGTTGCGCCACTCGGGAGCCCACCAATAACAGGCAAGTGAAATAAGTTTTTTGTTGTTGACGTCGTAGGCAAGTTGCTTTATATGAAATGGCCTGATATATTATTTGTCTTAAAAGCCAAAATCTACAAGGAATTAGAACAATTATCAACAAATGTGTAAGCCTTTCACAAAGACATTACCTCTTTAACTGTCACGACTTCTGCCGAAGTCGGTGCCTCTCCTTGTTCAGGCGGTGTTCGGCACTCGACGTCGCCGGTCTTCTAGTCATCACCTATCCATTTTTCATTTTCCATTTATTTGTCTTGTTTTCCCACACACCTGGTTTTCATTCCCTCATTAAGTGTTGTGTATTTAACCCTCTGTTCCCCCCATGTCTGTGCGGTATTGTTTGTTTGTTTGACTGGTGTGCGTCGGGTTATTGTGCCCATATTTTGTATTTCTTATGGTTTTTACTATTAAACTGCTCCGGCTATTACCTAGTTCTGCTCTCCTGCGTCTGACTTCCCTGCCACCAGTTTACGCACCCCTTACATTAACATGAGCTAGAGAAGAGTAAAAAGGCAATTTAACTAATGCTAGATAATTGAGGCATTTGGGGTTGGTAGTTTAGTGTTCATACAGAGGTATTTTCAGGCTCAGACGCTAACACAGTGGTGATAGTCATTTTACCATATTATTAACAACATCAGAAAGGCTTAAAAGAGCATTAAACTCACCTCAACAGTATGCACCTACGTAGGCGTTCATACATTATGCACGTTTGAAAAATGTTAAACTGCATTCAAAACACATGCGTAATATGTATTTCACATGTACAAAACCTATATAGCATGCGTATAACTATATCAAGTGGTTATAGGGTCCTGCTGGAGGGTAAAAGAGTGTATCAAAGTCAACTGGCTGGTGTATCTGTTCTATGATCATCTGCTTGAATAGAGCAGACTACGGCTCATTAATAATTTAATCTGCATGCCTTTCTTTTCAGAGCATCTGTGAGACTCAACTTGACACTGACACAATATGGTCTTTGTTAAAAGGAAATCATAACTGCAGTTATTAGCATCAAGGTCAAGAAATTGTGACCGTATGAAGTGCCTGTGTGTCCATGTGTGTTTGTGCATGTATTTGTGCATTACTTTATCACAAACGAGTATGTGTGACTTTTCGCGTCTGTCCTTCTCTCCGCAGGCATGCAGAAAAGGAAGGAAGTCTATCCTAGATTACCATGGCAACCCTGAATACTGCATTTGTGTGATATTGCTAAAAGCAAAACAATTATGTTGGGTCAGAAGGCTAATGTCGTTTACAAACGCAGAAAATTAGCGGAGAAACAAAGGGTCACATAACTGCTCGAATTCAGTTATTTTATGGAAAGTTGCATTGTACTTTGCTTGTTGAAAATTGAGTTTAAATTGGTGCATTTAAAGAAGAAAGTAGAGTACCCAAAATGGATGGGTCTGAACATTAAGCTCGCATCTAAGAAAAAGCTATGCAGACAAGATAAGGTCAGCTAACTGGATCATTAGAATAAGATAAATGAAGATGAGGAGAAAGAGCGAGGGAGTAGGAGAAAGAGAGAGAAAGATGGAGAGAAAGAGAGATAGGGCGAGATACACAGACTCCTACCCACTAAATGGATACTTAAAGAGATGCCTCAATCAGCCGACTCAACACTGAACCGCAGAAAAAGCTAAACTTTTAAACGCATTGCTTTGACAATCAGCAGTAACTCCCTCAACATTCTCACAGAGAGGGGAAATAAACCATATGGTTACCATCTACAAAGAGTCTTCAAACTGCTATCACTGGGAGAGGAGGAACACATACACAAACACACACCGACTGGGCTTTTTAAAATGAACGTCAGTGGGTGGGGCAGAACACATGCCAGGGTTTCCATTAGCCGGTAATAGCCGGCTATTGGACGAAAAAGAAAAAAGAAAAGCCGATAAATAAAATTTCCGCTGGCCAATTGTATGGGAGAAGAAGTAAATAGCCCATTTCGAAATAATGCTTTTCATGGAAATATCAGTCAGTGGAAATACATTTGACTAGTGTTGGGGAATAATCAGAATTAGTTGGTAACGTAGGTAAGATGTTTTATATTCATCATATGTTTGTAAGTTACTTCTCATCAGAATGTTTATTTTTGTATAATACTGTGGCCGGGTTGCAGTCATCTGTTCTCTGTCAGGACTAAGTTACTTGGGCCGCAGAGAGGGGAGAGGTCAAGCGGGTATCTCTTGGCTCCACAATGTCTGTGTGCCAGTCAATGTGTCTCTGTGATCTTGTCAAGGAGGGGTGGATTTGATATATGCCTGTTGATATAAGGATTTGTTTTATGGTTCTGAGTTTGAGAAAATAACATAGTTTAGGAGACAAAGCTGAACGATAAATTATGGCCAATGCTGTCTGGCTATGTGTGTCTTTGCTATAAAGGATCTCAGTTGCAATGTGTAAGGGGCTCTCAGAGAATTCAATTATAGACACTGAATTGATCTGAGAGTCATAGGGTTGTGATGGAGCTCATATAATTAAAGATGGACTTTATGATAACTGACTTGTGTGTGGTTTGCTCTCGTGATTTGGTAAATACGAGGGATCCCCTAAACTTGGGATCTTAGGGAAACCACACTTCGGGAATGAAGCAGATGGACCAACCTTTGATCTGAGAGGAAGCGACCCGAGTGGATACCACATCTCGAACTGAGTTTTTTTTTTAAGAAAAAGGTGAGCAGATTTGCACAGATTTGAAGTCGAGTTTTTTAATTATGCCGGTTACGTATACTCTGAGCGTGAATTCCTTTGTAAGGAAGGTAAGCAGGGCCGAGTCAGGGGAGAGTAATCTGAGGGTTTGTGGACTCAAAAGATAATCTGCCACTGTCCGGTTGTGAGTGACCAAGAGCCGTCCTGACACTGAATTGATCACAGTTGGGATTTGGTGCGGTCTGTCGGGGTGAGGGGCCAAGAGGACTGTGTATTCTAGGTGAAAACACGGCACTTGGTGAAACCCTATTGGAAGAAGGACCTCATTCTGTGCGTCTGTGTGATTGCCTAAGTGACCCTCAGAGGTGGTGAATTCCAATTATTTTAAATGTGCTAGCCAGGTATGCCCTGGGTTACTCTGTGAGTATTTTGTTATGGGATCACTAGGTAATAGTTGTCGGACCGTTCTGTGTGAGCGGGGTAGGTTGACTCTGTGTGGGCAAACCTTTTTATGTTCTAATGTTCTGTGTGGACGTCTGACCAGTTCTGTGTGAACATCTGACCAATCCTGTGTGGGTGATCCTTAAAGTTCTGTGTGAGTACCTAAGATTTCTTAAGTTTTATATGGATTCTATGAATTATTTGAAATTATGTTAAATTGTATGTGTGTATAATAAATTACTAGAGATTTGATAAAGTAATGCTGAGAATGATTAGATACAATTTAAACCACCCATTCGTAGACGTACGTAGGTTTTGAGTTGGTATCTTAAATGGATCATTTGATAAAGATGAGGTTTTAAGCACTATTAAAATAGTCTACAAAATCTGGGAAATTGAGCTCTAGAAACTGATTAGAATGTGTCCACTATTGGTTATCTTACCCTAACGATGTAACTATAAAACGCATATTGGATTATCTCCGTCTGGGTGAAACATTTGAAATTTAACTGCCCTTAAGGTCTGAACATGTTATATTTTTTCTTCCCAGTATGAGAGAAGTTGCGGGATTTATTGAATAAACTGAATAAAGTTAGAGAGAATTAAGAGGGAATTTCGACGTAATTTATAATGTCGTACAAAGCCTAAGGTTTTCCATCAAACTAATTATCATTGCGTGATTAATGTGATGTAGTAAAGTAATTGAAATACGTTGCATAAGTAAACATAATCTACTTTTATTAAAAGGCGCAATATCTGTTTCCTAGTCATTAACTGTCGATTTTATTATTTGATTGCTAATCTATTCATTTGGCATTTGAGAATCATAGCTGGAGTAACACTTGTACATTTAGATTTGGGCTATCAGTCTTCTTCTTCTGGGAATTGCCGATAGTGACGTGTCTTGATTTTACTTGTAAATTGGGTTTATTTGCGGAGTATCTCAGTCATTTCATATAGTGGTTCAGTGGTAGAATTCTCACCTGCCACGCGGGAGGCTGGGGTTCCGTTCCCAGTCAATGCGCTAACTGAATTCTGAGTTTTTGATTGCAAATAATCTATTTGTATGTTTTGCCTGGAAAGTTATGGTCGCTAGTGTTTGTATAAGATATAAACTAAACGTTTTAATAGCTTGTCTGGTTCAAATTGATAGGAGGGATAAATTGAACGTTTTCAATATATTGTTTAGGTTAAATTGATAAACTAATTCAACTTAAAATAATAACGAAGCGAATTTTGATGCAAGACGATGTCTGTTCACTAAATTATCTGCTGGAATAATGTATTGAGAATTGAGTCGTATGTAAATTACTGTATCAACAGAGAAGACAGTTACCTAAGTTAAAGAAATTCTGAATAATAGCGGAGAGATGGCGATAGGAAGTGATTACCGAAATGATTTTCATTCTTATAGATTGACTGACGCATGTTATAATTTTGGCGCTGAGTGTGTTATTTTTAAAGAAATAGGATACATTTCATAAGTGTGAAGAGCAAAGAGAAGAGGAAGTTATAAAGTTGGGTTTTTAATCTTACGATAGAGGTAAGGAAAAACGTTGAAATGAGAGGGGTTATATATTTTTGCCCAATGGGAAAAAAGAAAGTATGAAAGAGAGTTAGTTGCTATGTTGGCTACTAATTGTCAGGGTAAGTTGCTGGAGGCAGGTAGATTGTTGTAGAATAACGTAAATTTGCGTAATTAGTTTGAATATACAATATCCTCACTCTAATTGTTTTGACCGTTGTTTCAGGTACACTCTTTTTCTGTACTTCTAGCAGTAATAATTTTGATTGCGAGATGTTGATTGGGTTTTATTTGGCTGTAAGAAAGAGAGATCTGAAAGTTGTGAGTGAGAATGGATTCTGATGGTTATTGATTATTGGTTTGATTGTTTAAGTAACACCAGTTAATTTGAGCAGGAAAGTTCATGTAGTCTAACATTATAGTATGTTTCCTTTATGTGGAACAATGTCAGGTCATTAAAGGTGATTGCTGGATTGAGTAGTATGAGAGCCTGTTGGCAGAAGACTGAATGGGTATGAATGTTGAAAAGCAAGATTGGGCCAAACTAGTAAATTAGTAGGTTAGGTGGGGGAGTATCATAGATTTTAATTATAGTGTTGTTACCGCAATAGTCAAAACAATTTCATATGTTTTGGGAAATTAGCTAGGTTGAATTTGGTTATTTGAGTTCCTTTATTATTTGCTTTTTAAAAGAAAGGTTGGAATCAAGTATGATGCCTTGGCACTTAAAATCAGGTACCACCAGGAGCTTTTTCCATCAGTAGTTGTTTTTTGAGGAACATGCAGACAGTGTTTTATTTTATTGAGATGTAAACATGAGTCTCTGAGCAATTTTGTCATCTGAACCATTATAGTAGTGAGTTCTTGTGTAGTTTGTTATTTGCATGAATTTATCACTGAATCATCTGCATACATTGGAACTTCAGACCCTGTACAGACTAAAGGAAGATCATTAATGGATGTGCTGAACAATATTGACCTTTGGGGAATGAAAGCTTTGTGGATATGAGTGGGGAAAAAAATAAGTTTGTTTTGATTTTTACGCTGATGAGACAGCGCCAACTTTTGAAAGATTTTAGATTTGTTTAAAAAAAAATCAGGATCGTTTTTACTAAATTTATATCAACAGGTTGAAATCATTAGATTGCTGATTAAAGTTTTTTTTATTTTGCTTATGGTTTGTTTTAGGAGTTGATTTAACTTAATTAAACATTGTATCATACATATACATTGATGTTGATTAAAACTTATGATTAATGATTTGAGGTACAGTGGAATTATCATTAGGTTTGGTTTATAGTTCACGTTTGAGTTTCTGAATCGATGTAGTGTAATGAATACTAACTAAGTGTTTTGTGTTTTCTCCGGGAAAATTGATATTTCATTGTCTCTCTTTGGAATGTTTCCAGGGACTATACTCGTGGGGAGAGTGAGTGCGATTGAGGCCATAAACTACCACATTGAAAAGGGCCTGGAAGTTGTTTGTTTTAGTGCAAAGGTATTGTAAAGGGGCACTCACCACATGGGATTTTAATTAGTTTTCATTACACACGCTAATTCTTTTGATAAAGGAATGTTCTGGGAACATGGAAATACAAAAATGTTGGAACTAGTTGACTATTGTTTGCAATTTGTTTAATATAGTGAAAAACACTGCTTTGAAGGGTTTTGTATGACCTATGACCTTCTGATGACTTTCCGTTGTGGCTTGATCACCCGCATTGGAAAGCCATTTGGATAATGAATTTATGGTCATTTGTAATACTGCTTTCAAGATAATTTGTGTAATTGGTAAATATGTTTCTTAGCCATATTTGTAATTTGGACCACTGTGAAGAGGGAGAGGGCATTGCTTTTAACTAAGGGTATGCTGCTTTAAGTCTATTTTCCTATGAACATAGGGGTTAAATCATTTTTCTTTGTGGAGTTTTTTTCAGTTTAGTGATTTTAATTTGATTAGGTTAGTTGAAATTTTGTTTTATATATATATATTTTTCTTCAGTTTTGTTTTACATTACTCTCATACGGTGAGATATGTGTAAAACATGGGGGAGGATTCAGTTTTTTGAGGGTTTGAATTGAAGTTATACAACTTAAGTGATATGTGAATGAGTGTATTGTATTGTTGAGTGTATTGTATTGTTGTGTTTGTTTTGTTCTATTCCCGAGGGGTATAGGTCTAATTTCTTGATCCTCCATCTACGATGGAGTTGACAGTGAGATGGGGAGTATAAACCAATTTGAAAGAATAGTTTCAATAGAATGTTTTGATATTCTCTGTGAAATATGTTTAGATATGTGTATTAAGAATAATTGGTAAAAGTAATAATTTACGTATCATGTAGTTAATGAACTGAACTAAACTGTTGTTCTGATCTGTTCTTTCGAGGTTATCATGAAAAGTGACATCAGACGGTATCTTAATGCATGGAAGAGATAATTGTACCGAATAGTGTGTGTACCTCAAAACCTCCTCTAACTGGCTGAAGAAGAGTGACAAAGGCGTTGAAGGCTTTCCAAACCACTTCTACCGAGAGAAAAGAACCAAGCCAGAAATTGGTGTACAGTCTCAGATCTAAGCTATCAACTGCTTTTCTTTCATGTTTCTCTCATACTGTGATAGTCCACTTGGAGTGATCATGGAGAAAGATCTGTTCTAACATTTTCTTAAGATGCTGGTATATTGGTTGACGAATGGACAAGACATGAGTGGTAAAGATGAGACATTGAAATTGGGACATTATCATGGGCCATCCACTTTGAACTGTAAAGCTATCTGAAGAAGAACGAAAGAGACGCCAGAAGAATCAGTGCCTGAGAGGGGGGGTTGGTCAACTGTGCCATTAAATTGTTTATACTTTTGTGGTATCAGGTTGATTGAAGAGGTCTACACCATGTAAATTGTAGTAATTTAGATTAAGAATGCATTGAGATACTGATCTGTATTATAATCATGATTAAAAAAGTTAATAGTAGAATTATGGGATAACTTAAGATATGTTATGTTTTTATTTTCCTCAAATGGATTGTTCTGTGTTATTAAACATGTGCAAGTTTGTCTTGTAGAATAAAGGTTGTAAACTTAGTTTCAGAAGGGAGAAAGCTTACATATAAGCTAAGGTATTTGACATTGAGGGGATTTGAATTTGTATTTCCTTTTAAATATTGAGTATGTAATTAATATTCTGATTCTTTAGAAGGACAATGTCCCTGAGAGGGGAATGTTGTGGAATAATCTTAATTAGTTGGTAACGTAGGTAAGATGTTTTATATTCATCATATGTTTGTAAGTTACTTCTCATCAGAATGTTTATTTTTGTATAATACTGTGGCCAGGCGGGTTGCAGTCATCTGTTCTCTGTCAGGACCAAGTTACTTGGGCCGCAGAGAGGGGAGAGGTCAAGCGGGTATCTCTTGGCTCCACAATGTCTGTGTGCCAGTCAATGTGTCTCTGTGATCTGATATATGCCTGTTGATATGAGGATTTGTTTTATGGTTCTGAGTTTGAGAAAAGAACATAGTTTAGGAGACAAAGCTGAACAATAAATTATGGCCAATGCTGTCTGGCTATGTGTGTCTTTGCTATAAAGGATCTCAGTTGCAATGTGTAAGGGGCTTCAGAGAATTCATTTATAGACACTGAATTGATCTGAGAGTCACAGGGTTGTGATGGAGCTCATATAATTAAAGATGGACTTTATGATAACTCTGACTTGTGTGTGGTTTTCTCTCATGATTTGGTAAATACAGGAAATTTCCACTACACTAGTCATGCTTATCGGTCTATAGGTTAATTTGCATAATTTAGTGGAATTAAATTGGCGCGTGTACAGTATATTCGTTATGTATCTTATTTATCACACTCATACGGCATACAGATAGAGCCTTTGAGTGGAAAATCTGTCAGACAACGCAAGAGCGGCTGCTACAGCATCTCACACAGCAAATGCATAGCCAAAGAAAGACATTCAAAGTCAGACCATATCCACGTAGGCAATTATTTTATATCAACTTTCTTTCATTATCCAGTAGCCAAAGGCATAATCTTAGTCATATAAGCAACTCATGCTAGTTGTTGCACATTAGATCTTTCTACATTTCTAATGGATATGTTCATCTCTGTCACATGAAACTACTGGCAGGTGCAATGCACATTTGCCAAAGCTGTTTTCCGGCTAATTGCATAATGGAACGAACATTCGCACGTAGCCCACTGCCTTGTGTGCATTGCTGCGCTTATAATGTTAAGAAATAATAGTTTATCTGTTGCAACAGACTCATTGCTTTTTAAAGTAAAACAAAAAGTAGCCTAGGCCTACTTGTTGTATGAATTTGGGCTCTATCGTCCCACAACTGTCCCAGAGTCTGTTAGGAATAGGCCATTTCTTTCTCGACAAGCTGATCAAAAGAATAGGTAAACATTTCTACTATCTGGGATAGTAGATTGACATAGGCTAGTGACTTTGCTCATCTTGCTGGCTGAGGAAAAGTACATGTGGACAGTTATTCTAACATCTTCAAATTGTGCATCAGAATTTGGTAAGAAGGACCGCACATCATTGCATCCTCGACTTGCATGTTCTGTTAATATGCATTGCTATTAATCAACATTTTATTTGCGTGGGTGGACGCCCTAATCAGGTTACGCACCCAAAGCATATGGGTCCGGTAAAATGTCTCAAATGTCTCGGTAAATTAAAATGTTGCTGGTCAAATGTCCAGTGCCATATTTTCCTAATGGAAACCCTGACCTGAACTTACACCTCTTCCATCATCCTGACCAGGTCTACATGCCATTAACACATGCACACACACACACACACACACACACACGTGCACAGACACACAAGCAGGCGCGCGCACTCACGAGTGCACACACATGCATGCTCGTGCACACACACTCAGGAGCTCCCGCGGCTGTGGCTTATGAAGATATCAAAGGTGTTGATGAGGCAGAACGAGCCTTTTAATTTACTGGCTGCTGCCGCTGCTGCTGCTGCTGCCACTGCCGCTGTGCCTGCCAAGCCAGGCAGTATACTGCAAACACAGGCAGATGCCAGTCCATTTTAATCTGCTGAGAACTTGCTTGAATCGACAGGGGGGAGGAAAGGAGGGAGAGAAATGAAGGAGAGAGGGAGAGAGAGCCAGAGAGTGAGGGAAAATAGAGAAGAAAAGGGATGAAGAGAGTGGTGAGAGCAAGAGAGCTGGATGGAGGGAACCTGAAATTACCTTGTAATGAATCTGAAATGCTGACCAGAAAGCATGGTCCACACAGGACAAGACAGGACAGGACACTCACCGTCACACACAGGCATGCATGAACTGAGTACAAGGATATGTGCTCCATCATCATTAGTGATATTCAGCTATAAGGCTATATTACAAGCTATTCAATCACTCAATCAAATGCATTTATAAAGCCCTTTTTACATCAGCAGTTGTCACAAAGTTCTTTACAGATACCCAGCCTAAAACCCCAAAGTGCAAGCAATGCAGATGCAGAAGCAGTGGCAAGGAAAAACTCCATAGAAGGCAGGAACATAGGAAGAAACCTAGAGAGGAACCAGGCTCGGAGTCCTTTTCTGGCTGTACCGGGTGGAGATTTAAGAGTACCATGTGGCCATTAAGGCGAGGTCAAGCTATTCCATCTCTTGTGGGTGGCTGGAGAGCGGATGAAAAATGGTACCTAGAGATACATCAATCTAGTTTTGGATTATTTGCACTTATGTATTCTTCCTGGAATAAAACCGTCAAAATATCATTCTAAAATGACCCAGTTTTCAGTTTTTTTTTCAGGAGCGGTGTGAATAACCTGTCTTTCTAATCTCTTTTTTCTCTCCCATTTGAGTCATGATTGTGTCTGGACCACATACAGAGCAGCATTCACTCAAACTCACGCTTCCCTTCCCTGCAATTTGTCTCCCTGTCAACACTTTGATTTGTGGAATGAAATAAAAAAAGAGATCAAGTTTATCTGCAGCTTTAGGCAATGGGTTAATTTGAGTTAATATTGACAGCTACTGCTGGATACTGAAATGCAGAGCTGAGAAGAAAATAGTGAGATATATTTTGATTTACGACTTCTAAACTTCCTTGCTATTAGTTATTTTGGTGAAAAAACATATGGTGCCTTCAGAGATTTTATTTTATTTTTAAGATGACTAATTTCTTATTCCCATTGATCTATCTTGCAGTGACAGCACTGTGGGGTTTCCTAACAGCCGATACAGGGCTCCATTCAACAACTTGCATTACATAAAAACATACTTTTTTTTAACCTTTTTTATGTTGTCAAATGACATCACAGATATAAGCTTCCAGTTTGCAGTTTAAGACATGGGTGTATTGTTTAATTTCTAATATGGGTCATGATGACGCATGGACAAGCAAGCAACCAAAATACGACACTGTTAAATGCTGATATACTGTTGATATCATGTTGATAGATCTGAAATTTTGACCACTGGCTTGCTTTACCAAAATCGTGACAAAGATGCTGTACATTGTGAGTGGGGATGTGTATTCAACACTGGAAAGGCGAGAACATATAGGTAATAGCCAAAAAAGAGGCTTCAACACCACAGGAGAAACCTCTAAAAGGTATTTTTTTCATCGTTGATGCTTTTACTCCAGCAGCTGTAATGATACCAGAGACAGAATGGTCCCCGTAATTGGCTGGCCCTTGTGTGGGAGTACTGTTTAGGGTACCGAAGTTTACCCAATGTACCGTATCATTACCATGCCTCGCTCTGTAAAAGCACATCCCATAATTGCCGTCTACAGTACTATAGTATCAATCGTGTTCTGAGACTAGAGGGTCCAGGAAGCCAAGCAGTGTTCACAGGTGAACGACGCTACATGGCTAAATATTTTGCATTAGTCAGAGAGTCAGCGCTATCTGACACAGAACGCAGCAGCGAGAATTCACAAAAGTTTTTGTCTGTCTGACTGTGAAGAGGGGCTTGAGTTGGAGTTTTAGTGGATAGTAGCTAAACCTCCATGCTTTTTCTTGTCTTGTCTGAGTTCTATTGGAAGGACAGGCTGAGTTATTTTAGAAGGACTGAGTTCTATTGGAAGAACTGACTGAGTTATATTGGAAGGACTGACAGTTCTATTGGAAGGACTGTCTGAGTTCTGTTGGAAGGACTGGCTGAGTTCTGTTGGAAGGACTGGCTGAGTTATATTGGAAGGACTGACTGAGATCTATTGGAATGACTGACTGAGATCTATTGGAAGGACTGACTGAGATCTATTGGAATGACTGACTGTGTTCTATTGGAAGGACTGACTGTGTTCTATTGGAAGGACTGATAGTTATATTGGAAGGACTGGCTGAATTCTGTTGGAAGGACTGATAGTTATATTGGAAGGACTGACTGAGTTCTGTTGGAAGGACAGGCTGAGTTATATTGGAAGGACTGACTGAGTTGTGTTGGAAGGACAGGCTGAGTTATTTTAGAAGGACTGAGTTCTATTGGAAGGACTGGCTGAGTTCTGTTGGAAGGACTGGCTGAGTTATATTGGAAGGACTGACTGAGATCTATTGGAAGGACTGACTGAGATCTATTGTAAGGACTGACTGTGTTCTATTGGAAGGACTGACTGTGTTCTATTGGAAGGACTGACTGTGTTCTATTGGAAGGACTGACTGTGTTCTATTGGAAGGACTGGCTGAGTTCTGTTGGAAGGACTGGCTGAGTTCTGTTGGAAGGACTGGCTGAGTTCTGTTGGAAGGACTGGCTGAGTTCTGTTGGAAGGACTGGCTGAGTTCTGTTGGAAGGACTGGCTGAGTTCTGTTGGAAGGACTGACTGAGTTATATTGGAAGGACTGACAGATATATTGGAAGGACTGACTGACTTCTATTGAAAGGAGTGGCTGAGTTCTATTGGAAGGACTGACTGAGTTCTATTGGAAGGACGGTACTAGTCACCATTGGTGGTGGCCACCATTTCAAGTAATTAACTGAATAACAGAGATTGGATGGTCGAATCGAACAAAATCCCCCTGATGGTATCTAGCTGTTTGTCTTTCAAAGCCTCTCCCTCATCTGTTTTTATTTACCTGCCTTGATTCCCGTCAGGCTCAAAGTAAACCAGGCTTTCTGTGATCTGTCAATCAAGACAAGGGAATGACAGGTAGAGAAGGCAAACAGCACTGAGACGGACAGGGACATTGCCTCAGCGAGCTGGTGTGGTTTAGAGAGGCGTTTGAAGGCAATCTCTTCACATCTCTACTTTAGTTGACACAATAAGGTTGTCGGGTAAAAATAGTACCTGTATCTTATTAACTTTAGATGTACATCCTATACATAAGGGCATGTATTGTACAATTCTGAGTATGATGAAAATTCTATTTCAGGTGTTGTTGAAATTCATACTTCGCATTTCAGGCCAACTCAATGACAAGGGATTTCAATGTTAAAATGCTATGTTGATCGTGCGTATCTTTGACTGCGGCTGTATAAAATTGTGGCTTGTTTTTTTTTCTCTTTATTGCTAGGGAATAAAATATAATCAGTGTTTTAGTTCTGGAATGTGATGGGTCTTCAATCAAAACAAACAGCTAGCTCTTACATCTTGCTCAGTCATTGTTTAAATACCATCCAATTAATGATTGGATTGACAGGCTACTGCTTGACATAATAGTAGGAGTAAGCAGTGGTTAAGCACGCGCACACACACACCCGCACACACACACACACACCCGCACACACACACACACACACACACACACACACACACACACACACACACACACACACACACACACACACACACACACACACACACACACACACACACACACACACACACACACACACACACACACACACACACACACACATTTCATAACCAGTTGTCTCATAAATGTTGTAGAAGAACAAAAAAAGATTAGCCTCTCCTTTAGAACAGGTGTAAAGCTCCTCTCTCACCTTTCTCTCCATCTCTCTGTTTCTCTCTCCTTCTCTCTTTCTATACATCCCCATACCTCCTCTCCCTCCCTCTCTCTACCTACCTGATGGCTTATCCTCCCCCTGAGAGTGGTCGATTTTCTCCCACTGGCTCTGCAGGTGTATTTTGACAGGCTGTTCTTTATTGTGTGTGTGGTTGCGGTGACCTGAATCTTCAGGCTCCACAATGCTTTCCTCCTCACCTCCAGTGACTGCTTGGAAACCAACAGAATTCCAATTACCTGACTGTCCTTTTCCCATACTAACTGAATAGGAGAGGGGTACTATTTTACCAAAGGAAAAAAAAGTTGCGGATACACAGCCCTGCTAGACACCCTTTGCTATGGAGCGTGGAGTTGGACACCTTCAAAAGCACTCGGCTCACACCTCCCCCTGTTTGTAAGATTTTGAAGAGGGGGGAAATGACGGGTCTCAACCACCTGGTTTTCCAACCTAGAAAAATGTAAAAACACGGTTCAGTTTTGTACGTCTGTCAGTGTTTTTGGAAGGAAGTGCTTATTTACAAGGGTTTTGAACACTTGCATGGAAATGTGTAGCTCTTCTCCTCTCCTGATAGAATAACCAAACCGATCTTACATTGGCAGACCAGGGTTTCTTACTTATTAAAGGAATAAAACAACAACACTTACCTAACAACTGCCGGCCGCTGTTAGTATACTTTGAAAAGTTTAGAGTACCCCATTGTGAACCACTCAAAACACCCCCATTCGCCGCCTGCCACATAACTTTATATACCACGACTTAAATGGACTGAAATAAACAGGCAAGGCGACACGTCAAGGTGGTAACATCCATTACCATGGCGACAACAAGAAGGTAACAAGCTTTCGCCAGCGGCTGGGCTTTATAAAATAAACATGAGTGGGCGAGAACACATGCTGACCTGCACTTACGCCTCTCCCTTCATCCTGACCAGGTCTGCATGCCATTAGCACACACACACGCACGCGCACACACACACACTTTCATTTTCAATATGCCTGATTATTTAATGACACTGTAGCATAAAATAAATACTGTGAAATGGACAAAGGGGAGACCATCCTTCCCACTACTGATTCAAGTTTCTCTCTACCCCAGTTAGAGAGCTAGTACCATAGAAATGTTCAGATGAAAGGAGTCTGCCTTTACAAGAAGAAAGAAACAGTGTTTCTAACAACTTGGGTTATAGAAGAAAGCTTTAGCATCTTACCGTTTACGTCAAGAAAAGGGTGCAATAACACTGCTTCCAAACCCCAAATAAAAGTATTAGTAAAGACTCAACCAGCCTATACACAGTTGGACTACGTTTGTTTTCTACCCTACTTTTGGGATATAATGGATGCATTCACACTTTTATATCATTCTAATTACTATAAAACCTTCAACTAAACTGCCACTATTCTGTGGTTTCAGTACGCTCTCTTTTGATAATTCACAAAGTCAAAAACTGAAATGGAAATGCTGCCCTTCCTGGATCCTCTCTATATTAAGACGGGCTAAAAGCTCCTCTCTTTATTTTCAGAGTGGAAATAGATATTCACTTTAATATCCATCTCTGTTGAGGACAGAATGGATCTGAGTCGTGCTTAGGGATGGACAGGTGATTTCATAGATGATGGCATAATCATATCCAATCTAACATTATTACAATCTAATGCTTTGAAACTTGACGTGTGACTTGATTGAATAGCCACTGAAGCTTGACTGAAGTTATATTATTTGTGTTCACCTACCAGTATCAAGTCTAGCTGTTCTGAAATCTTATATTTGGCCTACTTTGTCACTGTTGAGAGAGGCCATACATACATACATACATAATTTATATTTTATATTTAAGGAACATCTTTCCTTATACGAGGCTAGTACTGAGCCGCAAATAACACCTCACGGCACAACGCCTCTCGAACATGTGACCTACTGGTTGTGTGTATGTACTGAAGTATGTGTAACTGATAGATGCACACACACACACGCTACATGTTGATGTATTCAAATGCGTGTAAATTGTAAAGTCTTATGTCTGTAATGTCTTTTTCGTTATGTCGTAAACCCCAGTAAGACTAGCTGTCGCGATTGACGTCGGCTAATGGGGATCCTAATCAATCAAATCAAATCAAACGTCTGAGCCACATGTCTGTTCAACATACTGTCCTGTAGAGCACCGTATCCACTTTGCCAAACTGAGTGTGATAATTACTGTCTGCGTGTCATCTCTGGCTCGGCGTTCACACAAACACACTCCAACTCCATCTGAAGGTGTGTCTGCATGTAGAAGGTGACTGTGAATAAAGAAATCCAACGAAGGATTTCTGAGAAGAACTCTATCCTCCTGCTGCCCCCTGCTGTTAGCCAATTGGAGAGGTGGAGGTGAGTCGGACCGGCAGCAATTTTCACAGGAAATGATGGCCTGCATACGGTGAACGCATAACAAAAAACATGGACAGAAAACATTCTGTGCCACTTACGGATTAATACATTATCCCCCTGCCTATGTGCGAAAATAAAATACATATTCGGGCTCGAGAGAATCGCATGTTCTCTCTCTTTGTGGTAAAAGTTTGATGGTGAAGGACAGATTATTATTTTTTTTTGGGGGGGGGGGGGGGGGGGGGGGGGGCGGGTAGAAGGGAGAGAGAAAGACGGATAAGAAAAGTGATCCATTGAAAGTCGGAGAACTCAAGTTTCTCCCTTCCCTCTTGAAGCACTGTCTTCGGGGATACGCCTACAGCCCGCCGACACCTCGGCCGTCGTCTCAGAGACAGCTGTTTATGCAAATCTCCTCTCAGAAGCTGCCGGCCATGTTTAAAACATGATGAGTCGTTCAAACAACTCCTTTCAGGGCCAATGACATCACTAGAGCTTCAGCTGCAGGGCTGCTATTATTATCCCGATAATAATAACGCAGCAGCAGAGACGGGACTGTTTCTCACACTTTACACTCTTTACCTAGAAATTACAGCCCAATTCACAGCACTCGGCAGATATTTGGTAGTGAGCACAGTGACAACGAACACAATGTGAGACCCAGCTCCACTCTCCCCTAGGCTTACAATGATTATCCCTGAAGTTACTGTACACATTTAGAGACTTGGTCGTACCGCTCTCACATCAGTCTCAGCACTTCCTAAGTATTGGCAAACCCGGCCTGTCACAACGCTATACCTCTGACCACATTAGAACCAGCCAAAACAGAGTGACAGTTTTCCACTTTCTATCGAGAATCCATCGGTGTCAGTCAAACGACAGGCTGGCGAGGACAGGGAATGGGAACTGATTAGCCAATGAAATTGAAACCGGCATTAATTAAGGTAGGTCCATCCGGACGCATCCCCCACCGTCCTCTCCAGTTTTCTGAGCCGGTCTATTTTCCGAGTTTTCGCAAACCCGAAACGGACCGGGCGGATCGATAGGCAGCGTTGGACCTGACCTTTGTGGCCAAGTGTATTTTTTTCCATCTTCCTGCTTCATCTCAGCTTGGGTTCGGCCGCTTCTGAAAAACACGCTGCTCAAATTCATTGGCTATCAAAACCGACCACCATCCAATTTAATGCAACTTCCAGATCAGAAATATACCTTAGGGGGATCGCATTACAACTATTGCCTGCTCGCTCTGAGACACAAAGAAGCCTGAAGGGGCTACAGCTAAGCCTGCCTTTCTCCAAAGAGGGAACATATAATTATGACTTCCATCCTAAACTGATTCCATTACTCATGCTGATAAGAAGGGCCAGGGGTTTGGCGAGGGGGAGCATTACACCCCCCCTCTAGGCTAACTTCCTAACCTCCTGCCAAATGTATGACCATATTAGAGACACATATTTCCTTCAGATTACACAGGCCCACAAAGAATTCAAATACAAATGCAATTTTGATAAACTCCCATATCTATTAGGTGAACTACCACAGTGTGCCATCACAGCAGCAAGATTTGTGATCTGTTGCCAGTGAAGAACAAACACCATGTTAAATTAAACCCATATTTATGTTTATTTATTTTGCACATCGTTACAACACTGTATATAGCCATAATATGACATTTGAAATGTCTCTATTCCTTTCGAACTTTTGTGAGTGTAATGTCTACTGTTAATTTATATTTCTTATTTCACTTTTCTATTTCACTTGCTTTGGCAATGTAAACATATGTTTCCCATGCCAATAAAGCACTTTGACTTGAATTGAGAGAGAGAGAGACGGAGAGCGACAGACACAGTGTGTGTGTGTGTGTGAATATGTGTCGGTGTGTGTGAGTGTTAGATTTTCAAACAGCATTAGAGGTAATATTAAACCCTGACGTATTGATTCATAAAGCCAGGATAATAGAGATGAAAGTTAGGTCTTTCTGAGGAGGTAGGGACACATGAAAGGAAAACCCTCAGAAAGCGTCTGCCCTGATCCTTACAGACTTCCAGAGCATTTAACCTGCCTCGCTGTGACAAGACTATGACTGTTTGATATCCTCAGTCAGAGTCTAATGAGGCATCTCTGGTATCTCGGGGTGTCTTGTCATGCTCCCCATAAAAAAAAACAATGGGCTTGGTAGCAATAACTGCAAAGACTTCTGTCTTCATAAAATGTCGAATTGGAAATGCCTTGGTGTCAAACCAACATAATTTATGCCCAAACACAATTTTATACACAAATATTGATATATATCTTTTTTTAAATAGGAACAAGATGGGACGGGATGTAATCTCGTCCCTCTCCCTTTCTCCTTAGATTCTAGCTAAATCAAACCAATAATTTGAAATAAAAACTGTTAGAACTCCTTTCCCGCTTGTCTCCAGTAGGTCTTGTTGCTATTTAGATGGCTAGATAACAACTCCCTTTCACAGTGTACTCTATCCTGCTATGGCCCTCATTAGTACGTCTTACATCCCTGCCTGCTTTATTCATTCGAATGAATGACAATGTGATGTCTTGTTGTCCTGCTTGGTTGATGCAGATGTGCCTTTTATTACTTCCATCAGGGGAGGGAATCAGCTCAGTAAAAACAACACAATAAGTGGGTTTACTCATTAAAACGTCTTTCTATCAATAAATACCTAGGGAAAATGACATTTTTGACATTCAAATGTCAGTTATTTAGGAGACACTCCTATCCAGAGCAATTTACAGTAGTGAGTGCATACATTCTCATACTGGTCCCCCGTGGGAATCAAACCCACAACCCTGGCATTGCAAGCACCATCCTCTACCAACTGAGCCAATGGGGACCCACATACTTCAGCAATATCTGCATACCTTTATATCTACTCTACCTAAGGAGCTAGCTGTTTTACAAGACCGTTTGGCAAGTGTCTCACTTGTAGCTAATCTGTTTCTGAAAGGAACACACAAGATGATCACATTAAGTTCTTAAATTCACCACCAGTTCGATGAAAACAACAGTCAATGTCAGCTAGGTGGTTTAAAAATTTCAGTCCGATTTTTCCTTTGGAGTGTGTGCCGTCAAGCTTTCACAATCCCAACACAGAGGGAAACGAACAGTTCTATTACACCTATAATGGCAGCTCTCGTCCCCAGTCGAAACAAGCACAGGTAATGTGCTACCTCTCTCCCCTAATGCTACTGCCAGCTGATAGCAGTGGGAAAGTGGGAGAGGGCCCGTGGCATATTGATGCGTCTGCAGAGGAGGTTTTTCTCCTGATTGAAAATCAACGGGCGAAGTGTAGTTATGCTCCCTGCTGATTAGAACCTATCAACACTATAGATTTCCTGTACACTCTGATCTCTCTGCCTTATAGGATTTTATTGGAACACGTGGGGGTGGCGACAGATGTTAGTGTCTGGGCTATTTGTCCTTTTTTTCTCGTGTGCGTCCGCTGTCGATACGTGGAGAACGACCAGGTAAAATCTCAAAGAGATTGGACTCCCTTTATTTGGCTATAACTATTTAAACGTCTAGCCTAACCTAATTTAACCACGGTTAACTGCAGTGAGTATAGTCCATTTGAGGTTCGCTATACAATAGAAGCGATGCCATAAACTAAGGCCATGCATTTGGCTTTTTCAAAAACAAAATAATAAGGAAGAATATACAGACTACATAAATGCAGCAGGAAAAAAATGATTTAAATAATTGTCATAAGAGCTCCACTTAAAGCCAGATTGGATATTTTGCCCGACCACCCATGTAAAAAGAAAAACTCTCTGTGCGAGTAGCAATTTGAAGATACATTCAGTTTGGCTCTAATTATACGCTACCCAGCATGCTGTGCAGCGGTATGGAGGAAGTGAAGACTTGTCGTTAATGACTAGAGAGCGTTTCCCCACCAACAAACATGCATCTCGGTACAGGGACTCCTCCGTTAGCAGATTACAGAAGAGAGGGGAGAGGAAGAAAGTGAATACAAAATTCCTTTACAAATAACTTTTTTCATCATCAAACTTTCTCCAATTAGTTTTTGAGTTTAGAAGAACGAAAGGGAAAAAGAGGTAAAGAACAAGAAGAGATTAATTGCTGAACTGGTGAAATAAAAATATACCAAGAAGGGAGCTAGCCCAAGGAAGATAGGTAGAAAGCAAGAGAGAGAAAAAGAAAGAGAGCGAGAGCAAGAGAGAGAGCGAGAGAGGAAAGACTCCTTGGCACTGGTTTATCTAGGCAGATGGCCCATTTGGCTAGAGGAGCAGTCTGGTGACGCCTGATCCTCAGATCGATGAAGACTTTAATCTACAGAGAGACTTTTCATTCTGCCGGAAGAAATATGGCACCACATTACACAGCATTCCTTTGACCTAAGCACATTGGTTCCCCTTGGTTTTGGCCTGCTAAGTTTAGGAAGCACCAGCCTGCTACCGTAATGAGCTGTGACTCCCAGATGATAAACTGCCATTGGATGAATCAATTCAAGCCGCAAATTTTACTTGTTCAACCAAATTGCACATCTGGATTTCGATCAAACAGGTTCTCTGACCATATGCATGTTGTTGTAACTTAAATGGAGGAATTCTCTACTGAGTCATATTCTGATGCTTTAGGACTCAAAAGCCAAAACGTTCTATGTCAGGCCACTTCCCCCAGACTGAGAGCAGTCCGTTCATCTTACTGTTGACACCACAGCACGAAGAGAAGACGATCAAAGACAGCCAGAGTTGGAGCACTTTTGCAGATATACAGTATTGTTGCACTATGAGCCAGCCAGCACAATGAAGATTAACGAGTGCAGTGAGTAAACACTCTTTGTCTCTTGTTTCTGTCTGATTCCTCTAATTCCTCTATCCAGGTTGCCATTTGGGCAGTCGACATCTGCAACAGTGGATGTGACATGTTTGAAGGACAGTGGATGTGACATTTGCCCAGCCTCAGGGGCCCGCGTGTCCACAACGAGGTGGACCTCCATCCCTGCTCTCCACAAAGGTCAGAGGATGGACGTTTATCGGGTGAAAATGCCACGTCTTGAGTCAGCCCAAGAGGAACCGACGGCGGTGAACCTGCTAACGCTCCAGAGCCCTGGGGGACAGCAGGGACAATCTGTTGTTTTACCTCACTTCCACTCTCTCTCGCTCTCCTCCTCTCTCTCTCCACCTCACTCTCCGGTCTTTTCTAGCCAAAGTCAGCATGTCAGGGCTGTGTAGAGGACGAGACCCCAGTCTGTTGCATATGTCCCAGAATAAAACACATGACCAATATCATGGTGTGGAATCATTTCACTTTGTTTAAAGGCCAAAACCATGACACTTAGGCCTATCATTGCTTTTATTTGGAGCTGCAGGGAGGGAAATGTGGAGTGATTAAAAAATTATGTTTTTGTTTTTTTAAATCAAGAGTTCATATACTGTAGATTGAACAACATCTGAATGATTAACTGTCTGAACAAACGGTTTGATAGGTCTTTGTTACTTTAATAAAATGTTGTTAATAAGCTAGTATGCTTTTGTTTAATGTAGTTTTCAACATGTAAAACAAAGCCAAGTTTGAATCAACCCCTATAATGACACACAAATGTCTCAATTCCCTTAACTGCAGGTTTGTGCTCCAGATTTGAGCCGATTTGGCAGGTCCAGTGTTTGTCCGCCCTTCCCCGGGAAAGAGGTCCCAATTTGGGGTGAGGTGGAGCGGAGAGGGAGGGCATGTATGGAGATCTGGTGTGGTGCCATTGCTTTGACCGCCCGTTAAGGCCGGAGGAGTCCCAACAGACCGGACTCGAGAGCCACAATAAAACAGTGGACAGATGGAGAGGGTGAAAGAAAGAAAGAGAGAACGATAGAGGAATGTGTGTGTGGGTACATGTGTCTTTGTGAGTGAGAAAGACAAATTATAGAGGATTTTTCTACCCCATCCATCTCCTTACAGAGAGTGGAGGCATTGAGGCAGCCAGCCATACAGGACAAGGTCAATCATTTATGAACAAATCCAATTAGTTGGAATATACACTACATGACCAAAAGTATGTGGACACCTGCTTGTGGAACACCTCATTCCAAAATCCTGGGCATTAATATGAAGTTGGTCCCCCTTTGCTGCTATAACAGCCTCTACTCTTCTGAAAAGGCTTTCCACCAGATGTTGGAACATTGCTGCGGGGACTTGCTTCCATTCAGCCACAAGAGCATTAGTGAGGTCGGACTTGCAGTCGGTGTTTCAATTCATCCCAAAAATGTTTGATGGAGTTGAGGTCAGGGCTCTGTGCAGGCCAGTCAAGTTCTTCCAAACCGGTCTCGACAAACCAATTCTGTATTGACCCCAACTTTGTCTTGAATCGTCTTGAACGTCATTGGAACTAAGGGGCCTAGCCCGAACCATGAAAAACAGCCCCAGACCATTATTCTTCCTCCACCAAACTTTACAGTTGGCTCTATGCATTCAGGCAGGTAGCGTTCTCCTGGCATCCGCCAAACCCAGATTTGTCCGTTGGACTGCCAGATGATGAAGAGTGATTCATCACTCCAGGGAACATGTTTCAACTGCTCCAGAGTCCAATGGCGTTAAGCTTTAGACCACTCCAGCAGACACTTGGCATTGCGCATGGTGATGTTAGGCTTGTGTGCGGCTGCTCGGCCATGAAAACCCATTTCATGAAGCTCCTGACCAGCAGTTGTTGTGCTTACGTTGCTTCCAGAGACAGTTTGGAACTCAGTAGTGTTGTAACCGAGGACAGATGATTTTTAAGCGCTCGGTGGTCCCGTTCTGTGAGCTTGTGTGGCCTACCACTTTGCGGCTGAGCCGTTGTTGCGCCTAGACATTTCCACTTCACAATAGCAGTGCTTACAGTTGAACGGGACAGCTCTAGCGGGGCAGAAATTTGACAAACTGACTTGTTGGAAAGGTGGCATCCTATGACGGTGCCACGTTGAAAGTCGCTGAGCTCTTCAGTAAGGCCATTCTACTGCCAAAGTTTGGCTTTGTGCACAATTTTATGCACCTGTCAGTAACGGGTGTGGCTGAAATAGCCTAATCCACTTATTTTAAGGGGTGTCCACATGCTTTTGTTTATATATTGTATTAATTCACCAGTGATGATAAAAGCACTGGACAGTGTGAAAAATCACAATGCATTAGACCAATGGAACTGCTTTCATTCTGCCAGGCAAACCAACTATACATTATACAGACCAGGACTCCACAAAAAGGGAGAAAGGCAGCGCTCAGTGGTGTAAAGTACTTACGTAAAAATGCTTTAAAGTAGAACATTAGTAGTTTTTGGGGATATCTGTACTTCACTATTTATATTTTTGCCAACATTTTCTTTTACTTCACTACATTCCTAAAGAAAATAATGTACTTTTTACTCCATACATTTAGCCTGACACCCATATTACTCATTACATTTTGACAGGAAAATGGTCCAGTTCACACACTTATCAAGATAACATCCCTGGCCATCCCTATTGTCTCTGATCTGGTGGACTCACTAAACTTCAAATGCTTCATTTGTCAATTATGTCTGAGTGTTCGAGTGTGCCCCTGGCTATCCGTCAATATTTTTTTTTTTTACAATTGTGCTGTCTGGTTTGCTTAATATAAAGAATTTGAATTGATTTATACTTTTACTTTTGATACTTAAGTACATTTTAGCAACTACATTTACTTTTGATACTTAAGTATACTTAAAACCAAATACTTTTAGTCTTTGGTAATATTTTACTGGGTGACTTTCACTTTTACTTGAGTCATTTTCTATTAAGGTATCTTTACTTTTAAGTATGACAATTGAGTACTTTTTCCACCACTGGCAGCGCTATAGACTCTGATCCTTTATGAGTATATCTAAGAGCCAAATCTATAAAGAATAACAATTTAAAAAATCTCTCAGTGACGACCCTATCGAAATCCACAGCTTAATTATTTAAAGGGAAAGACAAAATACAAAGACTGTGTGAGTATAAGTTTGTGTGTGCCTGTGTAGATGTTCAATTAGGTAAGCGTGTGTGGTGGTGTGTAGCGTGCGCATGTGTGTGTGTAGATATGTAATTTGGTATGCATGTGTGTGTGTAGATGTGTAATTTGGTATGCATGTGTGTGTGTAGATGTGTAATTTGGTATGCATGTGTGTGTGTAGATGTGTAATTTGGTATGCATGTGTGTGTGTAGATGTGTAATTTGGTATGCATGTGTGTGTAGATGTGTAATTTGGTATGCATGTGTGTGTTTAGATGTGTTATTTGGTATGCATGTGTGTGTGTAGATGTGTAATTTGTTATGCATGTGTGTGTGTGTAGATGTGTAATTTGGTATGCATGTGTGTGTGTAGATGTGTAATTTGGTATGCATGTGTGTGTAGATGTGTAATTTGTTGTGCGACCCAACCAAATTCACAGAAAAATGTGAGTTATCGACCTGTCTGTTCTTTTTCTATCTGTGCTATTTCTATGCTTCCCAGTCTTACGTTTAGTTTTTGCTTCTTTTACTTTCGGTTTTGTACACCAGCTTTACACAGCTCAAAATACAATATTTTTGGTTATGGAAAATATATTTCACAGCGGTTTGGATAGTACTATGATTCCCTACACAATTACTGCAAAATGATTGACACCCCTTAAGAGTCTTATTTTTTTTATATACCTTTACTTAACTAGTTTATAAATAAAGTAGTCAAAAGTTCCTAGTACGCAATGACTACATCAAGCTTGTGACTCTACAAACTTGTTGAATGCATTTGTAGTTTGTTTTGGTTGTGTTTCAGATTATTTTGTGTCCAATAGAAATAAATGCTGAACAATGTATTGTGTCATTTTGGAGTAATTTTTTATTATAAATTAGAATATAATATGTTTCTACCATGATTACAGATAATCCTGAATGAATTGTGAATAATAATGAGTGAGAAAGTTACAGAGGGTCAAATATCTTACCCCCAGATTCGCTAACCTCATGCATGTCTTGGGGTATGACCTTTGACCCTCTGTAACTTTCGCACTCATCATTATTCACAATTCATTCAGGATTATCCGTAATCATGGTAGAATCTACATTCATGTAGAAGTGGTAAGAAACATATTATATTCTTATGTACAATAAAATTCCAAAATGACAAAATACATTATTTACCATTAATTTCTATTGGGCACAAAATAATCTGAAACGCAAACAAAACAAACTGCAAAGTTTCTAGAGTCACAAGCTTGATGCAGTCATGGGAATATGTGACCAAATACTAAACTTTGGATGACTTTATTTACAATAACCTTTAGGGGTGTCAATCATTTTTACCTCTACCTTTATGAAAGAAATATATAGTTATTGTTAAACAAAATCTATTTCTCTGAGAAATTGTATTAGTATAAAATAAAATAGCAAAAAATTTAGCTGAGTACTTATTTATGCGTGTGTGCAAACTGTGCATATGTGTGTGTGCGTGTGTGCGTAAAGCCACTGCCAAGACTAGAAGATCCTTCCGGGGAGAATGAAGGAAATCTAGCATGATGAGATGAGATCAGCACTAACAGGAGGAGAGCCACCGGCGTGCAGACCACTCGCCACACACACACACACACACACACACCCCCACACCTGACGTCACTCTGTGTTACTCATATAACAACATCATAACACAATAATCTAGAACAGAAAACCACAAAATCATCCACATCATGTGAATTAATCTCCTAGCCACTGTCCTTTTACACGTCAGCTCCTCATCGGATATAACCCAATGCAACTCGTATACAGTGGTAGGGATACAGGGTGAGATGATGACAGAGAAAGAGAGAGAGAAAACGAAGCAGGAGAGAGACAGAGAAAAAGAGAGAGAGAGAACGAGTGAAAGAACAACAGAGAAACGGATATAGAAATAAAAGATACAGAGCAAGAGTATAGTGTAACTTACGATGTGGAGCATGAGATAGTCTCCCAGACCCGGAGCACTGTCTATCCGGACCAAGATGCCATCCTTTAGGGAAGTACTGAACCCTATGGTCAGTCTGTCTGTGCGCGTGCTTGGCCTCTCGTTGGCTGGCCAGTTGAACGTAATGAGGCCTCCTCCTTTCCCAAAGATATAAGTCATCCCAGCTGAGGAGAAATAGGAGAGAAAGAGAGAGAGAGGCAGAGGATGAACTAAAAGGCTTTGACAGGAGGAATAGTTTTTCAAAGCGAAGTGAGAGTAGGATCATGTGAGCCCATGATTTATTATGAACTATGTCCTTTTTTGTAAAGAAAATAATTTCACCAAAATGTTTGGTGAAGAGATGTTCGTTGCTAAAAAAAATGATGAATACACAAACCACACACACTCCAGAAATTATGATACCAGTGAGCTGTGATGTGTGATGTACACAGCCAAATTACTACATGGCGAAGCACGGGAGCAAAACACTGTTCATTTTTATTAACGACAGCAACCATCGCTCCCCAACCAGCAACCATTTCCCTATCATGACGACAGAGAAAAACTCTGTAACCACCGGCATTCCATTAAAGTGTTGGGGACCAAGTAGGCCAAAGACTTTGAAAACATCAATTTTGGGAGGGGGGTGTAAGTTGTCTAGTTCTACCTCACCTGGTTCCTGAACCCAAGTCTCACGAGAGGTTTCGGAATGACTAATGTTCTCACCTGGGTCAGATAAGTCGTAATTCACCAGCTGATTTTCTCTATCCCAGACCCCATGGGAAATACTGTGACCTATACAAGTTAAATATAATTCCTTCCAACAGGGATTAGCAATAGAGGTTCTGAGGAATGAATTCTCCAGTTCACATGTATTATACATGAAAGAAGAAAGACCCCAGGAGAATGTCTTTAGAGTGGAAATCAAGCAATATTCCAAATGTAATGTGAATTGAGCGAACCCAAACACACAGAGATGTACTCTGTTTCTGTAGTTGTAGAGAAGTTCAAGTAGTTATTGGGGCGAGAGACAGTTCATAGGCATTACTTTTGTGTGTATGCGTGTGTGTGTGTGTGTGTGCTTGTATGTGAGTGTGCGTGTGTGAGTGTATGTATGTGTGGCATGCTTGTGTGTGCGTGCGTCTTGTGCATGTTTGATGGCATGCATGTGTGTATTCTAAGGCTATAAGGACCAGCTGGCTCTACCTCTCCCTCTCTAGTTGTGTGTCAAGTAGAACAGCTGGCCCTCAGTGGGAGCATGGCCACATCACATAAACATTTACATAACATTTGCATTTAAGTCCCAGCATTTGCACTTCAGACAGGCCTACTGTAGAGTACAAACTACACAGGGTACATATACTATTTACAAAGTATCAATGCATCCGAACGCAGTAGGCGTTGCAAATATATCACTCATCTCTTCTCACAGTCCATCATAATCAAGAAAGCTCCTACAATACACCATCGATGATCTTATTTGACTTCTGATGGTTAAATAAGAAGCACCAGGCATGCCTCAGTTCTTCTCTTTCCATTGGGGGATTTGGTTGCCCTGTGATACTGAATAATATATGCAATCATTACTCAATTAATCAATGAAGAACCATTTAGTTTCAGAAGTGCCCTTGCAGCCTTGTTGAGGGGTGCTTCAGAGGTTAAGCAATATATACTTTACAGCTGCAAAAGACGAAAGAGAGACCGTTTGGCATGATGTTGAACTTTGAGACTTTGCAGTGTACATGTGCAGTGTACATGTCAAAACCACAGATCTTCTGTTGATGGCATGGAGCCGTTTGATTAAAAAATTGCTTCACCTCAAGCGCAACAATTTGACTCAACAAGAACTGCAATGCTGCTGGGTTTTCACGCTAAAACAGTTTCCTGTGTGTATCAAGAATGGTCCACCACCGAAGGACATCCAGCTAACTTCACACAACTGTAGGAAGCATTGGCATCAACATTGTACCTTGTAGAGTCTGTGCCCTGACGAATTGAGGCTGTTCTGAGGGCAAAAGGAGGTGCCACTCAATATAAGGAAGGTGTTCCTAATGTTTGGTACACTTAGCTTAGTATAAAGTACGGTTTTAATAGAAAGTGGTCAAAGGGAGTTACATCCTTTTAGACAGATTGGTAGATGGATAGATAAACCAGCATCAGGTGGCAGCGAAGGAACTTCATAAACCAGATTATAAAATAATAAAAAGTCTGTGGGCTCCATCCGATTAAGACAACACAGCAGGGCCATTTCCCATCCTGCTGCCCAGCAGAAATGCATGATGGGATTGGCCTGAGCCCAGGCCCTGGCGGTGATGGTCTTGCCAGCATTGGGGTGAGACGCTGTGCCAAAGATTATCTATTATATTGAAAAGATAGCCGAGTGACCGCTCTAACAATGGAAATACATGTCCTCAATGATTTTAGGCAGGCGAGATCAGGTGGGACCATTCTAGGCAATGAGAAGGCAGACACGTGCGCGAACAACAGGCACAACTGAGTTGTTTTGTCTAAGTTGCCGGAATGCCACACGCAACCACTTATGTCTGTATATACTTATGTCAGCATAAACATTATGAAACTTCTATTAGATCAAATAAGCCTCCCGTAATTCGGCACTCTCATATAGACCACCACACAAAAACGGGCTTCTCTCACGAGGACAGATTTTGGGCGGAGTAAATCCTCTCGTTTCTCCTCTTCCTCTCTGGCTGTACCCTATGACTGGCTGCTCCATGGCTGATATACTTATCTTGTTCTCATTAAAAGGAAGTCCAGTCACTGTTTCTAGTGAAATATTCTGCATGAAAGATAGCTGAAGAAGAAGAATGGGTATTTACGGTTTACTACTCGAACGCCAAAATAAACTGATGTGTGACGGTACTCTAATAAACTGTCCAAGAATGAGGCGGGAGATCTTCTATTGGAATGATCATTATACAGTATTTCACTGACTGAATGAATAAGGTTCTGAAAACCCTTCGTCATGCTTAGAAAAGAGAGTTAGATAACTCCTCAGAGTTACGCAAGCGGGGATAAAGTGCATTATCAATAATTGAGCTTAGAGTGACTGTGACTCTTGGCGTTCTTATCAGAATCAGAGAGGGGGATTACTCAGACATCTTAAGATGTGTCATACGATGGCAAGACGTCTTTAGAAGATCCACTTCACGAAGACCAAAAAAATATAAGAGGCAACATCATCGTGAGTTAATTTCAAGTTTCAACAAACTTTTTCAATTAGTTTAAATACACTTTTCCCAAATGACAGCAAGTTGTTTTACCATTCAGACACCGACCTAGACACACAATGACGCAGACGCTTTTAAAACAATTAAAGACCAGAAAAGTGCCTTCCTTTGTGCATATTGATGAGCATGATGCATTTTCTTCATAATGCTTTCCAGGTATGCGCGTAAATTAATAATGCGGCAGAACGTTTAAAAAAAAAAAAGAGAAGATGGCCTGAACCGCTAACAGCTCCACAAAAGAGGTTCTCTTTTCAACGCGACGACGTGTGCACCTATAATTGAATAATATGGCTTTAAAACTACTAATGGGTATAGTCAGAGAAACCTGACAGGCGATTCAGTTGGGAGACAGCTCTTCGAGAAAAGAAGACAAGACTGATGGTTTGGTTTGAATTTTCATGAACTGATGCAGAGACTGGATAATGGCTTTCTAAGAATTGTTCGAAAAAGAAATGCACCACTTATGGTTTAAATGTAATGTTCTGTGACGATGTTCGCTGAGAGTCGGGAAGCAAGTTCAGGGAGTGTGTGTTTTAACACATAAACACAACATAATACAAAACAAGAAACACTAAATGCACACAGACATGAAACGGAAACAATAACGCCAGGGGAAGGAACCAACGGGAGTGACATATATGGTGAAGGTAATCAGTGAGGTGATGGAGTCCAGGTGAGTCTGATGACACGCAGGTGCGCGTAATGATGGTGAGCAGCCTGGTGACCTAGAGGCCGGAGAGGGAGCACACGACGCGCGGAACCTGCCACAGGACGCCGACCAAAATGACGATCCCGGGGATCAGGAGTGGACCTGTCACCTCTGCTGAGGCGCGGGATCAGGAGCGGAGCGGTTAACCCTGCTGATCCCAGGGATCAGGAGCGGAGCGGTTATCCCTGCTGATCCCAGGGATCAGGAGCGGAGCGGTTATCCCTGCTGATCCCAGGGATCAGGAGCGGAGCGGTTACCCCTGCTGATGCGCTGGAATTTGTCGCCGTCTGGAGCACGGGAACCTGACGAGCCGGTGGAAGCAGGGGAGCCTGGCGATCCGGCAAAGGCATGAAAGCCCGACGAGCGGCTGAGGCAGGGGAGCCTGGCGATCCGGCTGAGGCATGAGAGCCTGACGAGCCAGTGGAGGCAGGGGAGCCTGGTGATCTGTCTGAGGCATGAGAGCCTGTAGCGGCTCCCGGACCCAAAGTCATTCCCACTGAAAATAATAAATAAATAAAAACTCCCTGATGCTTCCCTTAGGTGAGGCATTATTCTGTAACGATGTGCACTGAGAGTCGGGAAGCAAGTTCAGGGAGTGCATATTTTAATAAATAAACACAACATAATACAAAACAAGAAACACTAACAGCACACAGACATGAAACAGAAACAATAACGCCTGGGGAAGGAACCAACGGGAGTGACATATAAAGTGAAGGTAATCAGGGAGGTGATGGAGACCAGGTGAGTCTGAAGACGTGCAGGTGCGCGTAATGATGGTGACAGGTGTGCGCCATAACGAGCAGCCTGGTGACTTAGCGGCTGGAGAGGGAGCACATGTGATATGTTCTGACCCAGAGCAAAAGCTTTACCACCATCACCCCATACCACATTTGATCAAATCCTGGCATTCGCTTCCAATAAAACCACCATCGTTTTCTTCTCTGTTGAAGGCCGTAAGTGTTTACTTACGTCTAAGCATCGCCTTTATCCAACCCGGAGGGTTGCCAGTTCAAATCCCGGATGCGACTGGAAATATCTTGTGGAAAGTGAGCTGGCAACCAAAGGGTTGCTAATATCAAAGATGCCTAGATGCCATTGCCTGTCGTTGTGCCCTTGAGCAAGGAACTTTACCCCCACAACAACAACTCCGGGCGCCCATCACTCTCCTTCTTGGTCAAATAGCCCTCCTTCTTGGTCAAACAGCCCAGAGGTGTGTTGGGTCATTGTCCTGTTGAAAAACAAATGATAGTCCCACTAAGAGCAAACAAGATGGGATGGCGTATCACTGGAGAATGCTGTGGTAGCAATGCTGGTTAAGTGTGCCTTGAATTCTAAATAAATCACAGACAGTGTCAACAGCAAAGCACCATCACACCTCCTCCTTCATGTTTCATGGTGGGAACCACACATGCGGAGATCATCCGTTCACCTATTCTGTGTCTCACAAAGAAACCAAAAATCTCAAATTTGGACTCATCTGAGCAAAGGACAGATTTCCTCCGGTCAAATGTACATTGCTCGTGTTTCTTGACACAAGCAACTCTCATCTTCTTATTTGTGTCCTTTGGTAGTGGTTTCTTTGCAACAAATTGACAATGAAGGCCTGATTCAGGCAGTCTCCACTGAACAATTGATGTTGAGATGTGTCTGTTACTCTGTGGAGCATTTATTTGGGTTGCAATCTGAGGCTGGTAACTCTAATGAACTTATCCTCTGTAGCAGAAACTCTGGGTCTTCCTTTCCTGTGGCGGTCCTCATGAGAGCCAGTGTCATCAATAGCGCTTGATGGTTTTTGAGACTGCACTTGAAGAAATATTCCGGATTGACTGACCTTCATGCCTTCAATTAATGATGGACTGTCATTTCTCTTTGCTTATTTGAGCTGTTCTTGCCCAAATATGGACTTGGTATTTTACCAAATAGGGCTATCTTCGGTATACCAGCCCTAACTTGTCACAACACAACTGTTTGGCTCAAATGTATGAAGAAGGAAAGAAATTCCACAAATTATCTTTTACAAAGGCACACCTGTTAATTGAAATGCATTCCAGATGACAACCTCATGATGCTGGTTGAGAGAATGCCAAGAGTGTGCAAAGCTGTCATCAAGGCAAAGGGTGGCTACTTGGAAGAATCTCAAATATAAAATATATTTTGATTTGTTTAACACTTTTTTGGTTACTAAATTATTCCATATGTGTTATTTCATAGATTTGATGTCTTCACTATTATCCTACAATGTATAAAATAGTAAACATTAAGAAAAACCCTAGAATGGGTAGGTGTGTCCAAACATTTGACTGGTACTGTATGTGTATATTCGGAGGGGTGGGGTGTGTCTTTCGGAGGGGTTGGGTTAGGAGGAAGTTGAATTTCAGTCGGACCTTCTGTGCAATTGACCAATAAAGGGATCTTCATCTCGTCATAGTGATTGAAATTATGTTCCATATTTTTACGAATTAAGGTGTCAATAACTCATGCACAAACACACAAAGCCTGCGCGTCCTAGCACACTCGACTCATGCATGTAAGATGAGAGTGTGTGGTGGTTTGCTTTCATCTATTGAAGATCATATCAGATTCTTTACCATTCTACACGCCGCTCATCTCATATACAATATGAAAAAGGTACACACACACACACACACACACACACACACACACACACACACACACACACACACACACACACACACACACACACACACACACACACACACACACACACACCCATGTACACACACAGATATGCACACAGACAAGTCATCACTTGTATACATACATATGTTCACTTGCCTCCATGGATACACAAAAACAAAAACACACACACACACACACTCACACTCCGAAAGACAGACTTTCCAAGACATAGCAATCTGCACACTTGGACACACATGCACACACACAATCCCAGATCTCATACAGTTTCTAAAATGGAAAGCTTTAAGCAGTTCAAGCCCCCCCATGGGATGATCTTGAGAGAGGAGCAGAAGTATTGTGAGAGAGTCGAGGGCTTTGACATCTATCAGCTGAGCAATTGGATTCCAGATCTTCTTAGATAAGAGACTGATTGGAGTGGGAGTTTAGTGGAGAGAGAGAGGGGGAGAGATGGAGAGAGAGAGAGAGAGAGAGCCTGACGAGAGTGCGACAAACATCCATCTCCCCCACCTTCACAAAGCCAACCATTTTGCCATTTATCAGCAGTTAACACGATTACATTAAGACTGATGCATGGAAATTAGGCCAATTAGTTAGATATAAACCCAGCTAAAATCAAAGGGAAACTGAGCGACGAACCATAGAGTGATGCCAAATCAAACGTAAGCTTCCTGTACCATTACCCACTGTTGATCACTGGTATGTAGGTCAGAGCTGTGGTCAATTCTATTTCATTTCCTTGGAACTCAGCTTGGAAATGTCTCCATAGCAGAGTTGGGGTCAATTCCATTTCAATTCCAGTCAGTGGAATTTAACATGGAGTATTCCTATTGAACTGTAATGCCATTCCTGAGTTCACATGAGGTTACTTTGGATGAATTGGGATGAATGACCCTAACTCTCATTACCAGTCCTGTAGGTGGGTTGATATCACCATGAATAAACAGCAGAGAAACCATCTCTCAGGCACTGATGATTACATATGGCAGTTATGTACTGCTTGTTGTGCACAGCATGTCTCTTCCCGGGAGTTATTCCTCTCCTCCTTCCCCCCTTTTCTGCTGTCATACTGTGACTACAGGGGAGTAACGTTACGGCTCAGAGCGACGAGGAATGAAGATACCGCTCAGAGAGCGAGGGAGGAAAGGGAGGGGAGAGGAGGTGGAGGGGAGAAAGAGGTAGATTGGAGGGGAGGGTACAGCCAAGCAATATCAAAAGTGTCACCGTGTGGTGTAACATCGCAGCTGGTGAAAATGGGATAAACTGGGGAGGCAGAAGAGAGGAGAGATGGGATTTTGATAGAGCCTGTTTTGTAGACGCCACCTTTAGACCTCAAAAGAACATCATTTTCAAAGAAACTTTGCCCACAGTTCTCTGAGGTGTGCTTCCCCATGACCGGGGGGGGGGGGGGGGGGGGGGGGGGGGCAACGGACCACAGCTACTAAAGTACAGAGACTGACAGAATTAATGATGACTTACGCACAAATTGAGGAGGGAGTAAGAATGAGGGGAGAGACGCTCATCTAGTGTCCCAGAGAACTTTCCAAGGGACCCGTCTTTCAGTATGTATATCATTCATCACATATATCAAATCAAAGTCAGTTTTAGTATTTGATGTAAGTTAAGTGTGGGAGCCGTGTCTTGCCGACCCACAGAATGCCAGATAGCCTTTGTTGAGTACCAGACAAAAGGAGTCATTAATACACAACCCTTAGTTGTGATCATTTCTCAGATGGCGTAGTCAGCTTGGGACCGTTTCTATTGTTTACACATTGTGGAGTCCAACAGCTTGCCGGGCCATCTGTAGGAAATGGCTGTGAGGACCGGGGAGACCTGAGGGAGGTTGGCGAGATAGCCGGGCTGCAGTACAATGTGCCATTTCAGCATCTCCTTCATCCAATTGTTTGCAGTTTGTTTGGTTCTTTGGGGACTTACAAAATTGTATTCCTTTTCAAAATAGGGACCATTGAAAAGAGTGATAGCTTACATGCCACATTATGAAAATGCCATGGCGGCAGGTAGCCTAGTGGTTAGAGAGTTGGACTTCTAACCGAAAGGTTGCAAGATCGAATCCCTGAGCTGACAAGGTAAAAATCTGCCCCTGAACAAGGCAGTTCCTAGGCTGTCATTGAAAATAAGGATTTGTTCTTAACCAACTTGCTTAGTTAAGTAATGGTAAAATGCCATAAAAAATATACAAAATCTTATGCAATCAGAAAAAAAACTATTGAGTATATATTAGGGCAGGTGATCATATTACCGCCACACCATCATGGCCTCAGTCAAATTCCTGCCACTGTAATCTCCTTTTATGCACTCTGGTCGCTCTTGGCCTGGTACTCCGGGCTCCATTGTCCCTCTAACCACTCTGACATCAATGCAAATACAATTAAAATCACATCAAACACATAATCAAAACAGTCTCATGCTTTAAAAACTCACCTCACTGTAATAGATCAATTTGAAGAAAGAAGTTCAACAACAGGTTGAAGCTGAGTGGAAAACAGGGTCGTTGTGGATGATGTTGGATGAATTCAAAACAACCAGACACATATTACAGCGTATGCTTACGCAATGTTTGCGCCGTTATACAATACACAGTTTAATAGCCTATTACGCAGGCAGAAAAACCACCCCAAAAACCATAGATTTAAGGTGTCTTTGGTACATAAATGGTCTAGACTATATTCTAAAAATGAAACAAATTCTAGTATTGGACTTTGAGTGTGGACTGTATTATGATGCATACTGGATGGTCTGGTAACATTACGCTACGCTCCCAACTTTTTATACATGAGTCTGGGGACTACGGTAGGCGATGCTGTTGGTTCATTTACTGTGCATGGCGGTTTACAGAGTTGACCTACAATGAAAGTTTGTATTTGATTTTGAATAGCCTAGTAATAGGGCATTTATTTTCATTTTTTTTTTCTTCATTTTAATAGGCTGACACAGTACCTTTAGCCACACAATATCTCACCAACGTGCGTTTCCATCTCCTCTTCCTCGTGAGAGGGGCTGTCAACAGTTTAATGAAATATGTTTAGTTGTGCAAACATATTACTATCGATGTTCCCGAACAGATTCCACTTGGTTTACCAAATGAGGTACTGGGTAGCTAGCTGCAAGAACAGCGTTAGAGAGCTCATGACATAGAGAGTTTGGGCGGAATATCACCTATCGCGAAGCAAAAGGCTGAATGCTCCTGAAACAGTGGTAGATGCGTGGAATGAAATACGTCTTCTTATAAGGCCAGACATTTCTATATGCAATCCCGTTTGAAAGCAGAGTTTTGATGGTTGCCACTAAAATGAGGAGGATCCTAGCATATTTATTTATCAGCTGCTTATATTAAGCACATGCTCTGTTCTGCATAATTGAAAAACTAACCAAGGGAACGCAGCCTCCATTCGCTATTCGAGTGCATATCTTTTTTTTTTTACCCTGCCCCTGTTCCTGTCCATTTGATAATGGTCCATTCCAAATCGGAACTACTTTTACATATCAGTAAAATGTCAGATTAAATTGAGAATAAATAGTCTGATGGGTGAAAATATGATCACTTAATGAGAGAACAGAGTGTGCAGCCTGAGGCAAGGAACAGAGCGCAAGCTTTCAATTGCCCATAGTGGCATCATGCAGGCCAAATACAGTATGTTTTGATTTCTAAGACATTATGAGGTTTGGCTCATTCACAACTAAAGTTGCCAAATAACTCTAAATCTAGCTCATAGGACCTGTTTCAAATGATTACTTTTACACTCAACATAGCCCTTTCATTTCGTATCCAACTCGTTCTGGAATAGGAAAAATATATTTTCTATTTTATTCAGCTTATATTCTTATTACTATGAAATCATATAATATAAAATAATGGCTCGAGACTTCTAAGTATTTTTGGTCTGCTAAATGAACTAGCCTACAGCCTTTGGCAATGGCGCATAGCCAAATAACATACAGTATGACAGAATCCGAGCCCGAGGGTTTGATAGTCACATGCACAGGGTTGCAGGTGTGATTGCAGTGTACAGTGAAAATTCAACATGCAGGAATACATTTGAACAAATTATGAAAATGGTCATAAAAAAAGAAAAAAAAGAAACAGAAATAGCACTAAATACATAATGCCAACTTTGGCAGTGATGACTAAATAACAGCTGTGGCTGACACATATTCTGTTCTTCTGAAATAAATGTTATTCATATCATAATGTTTATTTAGACCTGCCTAAACTAAATAATGGATTTATTGTGAGGGTGTATACTAAATTGATTTCTTAAACTTTTTTTATGTAGCTGTTCCAAAGTGGCTTGTATGCCTGGAGATGCTAAACGTGTTTATGTTAATTAACGGTCAATTACCGTGAGACCGGCAGTCATTTGCATGACAATAACCCGCTGACAACATTTCACAGCGCTAAATAATCTGTCTGCACAAATATGACATTTGGCAAGTGTACTGTGCATCCGAAATCACACACGTGTTTGCACAGATGTAGGATACGCCTTCAGACTACAGGTAATGAGATCAAACAGTCTCGAGGGTAGAACGACATCAGGGGCCACAGGAATCATTGCTACAGCTCGCACTGCCATCTGCACAAGACAGCTTCTATGACAGAGGAGTCAATTGGCCGGGGGTGGTTGGCCTGATAGCTGGGCCACAGTCAGAGCACAATGTGCCATTTCAGTGGATTCTCAGTCCGCAGGCAGGCAGCGAGGCTACCCTGGGACAGCATAACTGCTGCTGTCATTGCTTCCCTGCGTCTGCGTGGCCAATCAACAATAGGTGGTTTGTAATGGACCGTGGCCTGCCTTGAAGTCCCTTCAGAAGCAGCTGGAACCGGTTTGCTCGGTGTGTGAGCGACTGTCAGCAATTCCACTGCAGGAAATGCAGTAGTGGAGTCTCTGATGTTCACTAAGGTAGCCTACTGTGATCGCAAAGACAGACATATGAGGTGTAGTGGATGTATTAATACCATAGACATAGCTGCTGGTAATGTTGACTGCTGATCAGATACTGCAAGTAAACTCCAAAGACTAGTGGATGCTTTAGAGAGGTTGTTAAGGAGTATCTCTCTACTCAGTGGCTTTTGAAGGTGGGATGTTGGACAGAGGAATGAGATGGGTGGATTCTAGTATTGGTACAGTACCTACCCCCCACCACCAGCCTTTTCAATGTAAAGGACTTTGAGCGGTTGGACAAATAATATGTGATCCAGTAACAGAGATGGGGAGCAGAGTGACATGGTCGGAGCACTTTGGGATAGTTCACGGATCACCGTAAGGTTCAATCCCATCACCACGGAAACAAGAGTGACAGGGAAGGTCAGAGTTCCGAGTGTTCTGAGGTGACGCAAGATTCCCTTCCTTTCAGAAGGAGCCTTCAAACGGAAAATTATTTTCCGGCTGAAGAGGATGGTGGGAAAGGGGGGATCATTTATGAGGGGAGATATGAACTGGTGATCTGGTGAAGTCGCCCACGTCTCACAGGCAACGGACAGAGGAAAGGCTTTGCACTGCGGAGACTGGACAGCACGAGAACAGAGAGAGGTGAAAAGGGAGAAAGATGGAGAGGTCGGATAGAAAAGCAAACAACACTTTGAGACTCGTCTCTGCATCCCCATCCAATAATGTTCAAGCGCAGTCGACCCGTGTGAAAAGGAAACGTTAATGCATGTTGGCTAATCGAACCTGTTTGAAGATGTCTAGTTTATATCTGGTCTGTGACAGGTAGACTTTCACACTAATCACCACAATCACTGCTAGAAAAATAAAACCATTTCCACTTGTATTAAAAGTGGCCAAATCACTTAAACCTAGCTTTCGGCTTAAATTTATTCCCTCTTAGGAAAGACTTCAAACACCTGGCGGGGAATCACGCCATTAGCATTTCCGTGGCACCGCTAGGCCGACACCCCATCGCAGTGTGACACTGATTGTTCACCCCAGATAATTGGCCATTACTTCTACTTTTGTGCTCGTATTCCCGCCTGTGATTTGATAAGGTTATATCAAGACAAGTAGCACAATTTACAGGGAGCCATTTCGCCCCATTTTTTTTGGGGAGAAATGTACTTGAGCTGGGGTTCATTTTTTCTCCCTCCCTCTAAAGCGTGTCCATTTTAAGCGTTCGGTAATGAAATAAAAACGGATTTAACATTCTGCAGGCTCTTAAAAATGGGATTTATTTCATCTGATTGTATCAGAGGGGACCAATAATGGCTGATATCACACTGTGATAATATCGCAAATGTTTTCCAATTCGTTTCAATAGGAATAATCTGTGTTTTGAATTCCCTCCCTCTACAAGTCTTGTTCGTTATTTTTCTCAAAGACAAAACATCGCAACGGCATAGAAGACAAGGCGATAACCTCGTCCATAGAGGGGACTTTCTGTCTGAGATGTCGACAGCTATAAAGAGATGGATCTTGGCCTTTAATATAATCTGGAGTATCAGTAATGTGTGACTTAATGGTCATTGTCTCCTGGCCTTTGTGGCCTCGCTCTGTAATGTAACATAAATCATCATTAGAGAGAGCCTTTCCGGGTGTATTAGGGCCTCACACTCACAGACGACTTTCTTGGTCGCTGTCAGCAGCTTTCTTACCCAGTTTGTGTAGAAAGTGTTGTGTGTATGTGGGAGGACTTGATGTGTTGTCTGGTCAGGAGCCTGACCTCTCTGTATGTCTCTCATGTAAAACTGTCAGGCTGTGTGGAGAGCTGAAAAGGGTTCAGCCATGATGAGGCTCTGTGTAAATGCTTTTTTGTATCTGATGAGGACTGCAAATTCTGAAATACTGAACCTGAGACAATGGACTCTCTGTTTTAGGGCATATTACTTATCATCGTCTTGCCATGAAATTATTAATTGATCCAACATGCTTTGGAGAGCTTTCAGTCCAAATGTGAGGCCAATCATGTCACTTTCGAAAATATGGATGACAAAGGGAGAAGAAACTATCGATTAGCTATGTTGGTTGTCGTCACTTCAATAGGAATATAAGTTATGGAAAAACTAACTGGGGCAGTGAGAGGGAGAATGAAAGAGAGTGAGGGCAGTGAGAGGGAGAATGAAAGAGAGTGAGGGCAGTGAGAGGGAGAATGAAAGAGAGTGAGGGCAGTGAGAGGGAGAATGAAAGAGAGTGAGGGCAGTGAGAGGGAGAATGAAAGAGAGTGAGGGCAGTGAGAGGGAGAATGAAAGAGAGTGAGGGCAGTGAGAGGGAGAATGAAAGAGAGTGAGGGCAGTGAGAGGGAGAATGAAAGAGAGTGAGGGCAGTGAGAGGGAGAATGAAAGAGAGTGAGGGCAGTGAGAGGGAGAATGAAAGAGAGTGAGGGCAGTGAGAGGGAGAATGAAAGAGAGTGAGGGCAGTGAGAGGGAGAATGAAAGAGAGTGAGGGCAGTGAGAGGGAGAATGAAAGAGAGTGAGGGCAGTGAGAGGGAGAATGAAAGAGAGTGAGGGCAGTGAGAGGGAGAATGAAAGAGAGTGAGGGCAGTGAGAGGGAGAATGAAAGAGAGTGAGGGCGAGAGAGAGAGAGAAAGAAAGAGAGAGGAAAAGCAAGAGAGAGGAAAAGCAAGAGAGAGACAATGAGGGAGAGGAGCAAAAGAGGGACAGATTCAGAGAGAAAGTGAGAGATAAAGAGATAGAGGGACTGCTGAGGAGTGAGTGGTAGCGAGAGGAAAAACTGAGATATTTGACAATGCAGATCTAATCCTTCTACAGTGTGAGTCATACAGACTAGTGTACTGGACCCTCTCTCTCTCGGACTCAACATGGATCAGAGGGTCTGTGTAAATCCATCTGATGTTCATCGGATCTAACATGAGATGCCGCTCCTCTTCTCACTTGTCTTCCTATATGGTGTGTGTAAGATGGAACTCCTATTGTGTGCCATGACATTGGGGAACACCACAGTACCACAGCACCACAGCACCACAGCTGTTCCAGATCTTTTTAACCCCTTTCTCTTGAAATGCACCATTATACAATACAGACCAGGTGCAGGTTAAGTAAGGGATGTTGCATTGAAACTAATGAACAGTGTTTTTGTGTCCTAGGATGCCCACCGGTGGCTCCTGCTAACTGTTAACCCTTTGCACACACGTGCACACACACCCACAAGCAGTTACTCACACGTCAGCTTTTTTTCAACCTGGTGTAAAGAATATTGGAGAGAGAAATAAAATAGAGAGGGAAGGGGGAGAGAGAAAAAGGTAAAGCAGAAATATTGAGAAAGAGAGAGAGTGAGAAGGCAGGCCAGAGGTAATGTGGTGTGTTAGCCCCTGATAGTGCTGGTCTTTGTTTGGCCTCCGCTCTCCTCAACAACAATGACTACTGCCGCAGTGGATGAGCACACCTGTGTGTGTGTGTGTGTGTGTGTGTGTGTGTGTGTGTGTGTGTGTGTGTGTGTGTGTGTGTGTGTGACCACGCGTGCGTGTACAATGCGCATTTGTGTGAGAGTCTTTTCTGTTCCTCTCTTGCTCTCTCTCGCTCTTCCCCCACTCTCCTGCTCTCTCTTTTCCCCCACTCTTTTGCTCTTCCCTCTCTTCTGTGTGAAATAAGTCAGTCTGCTAAACCTCTTTCCCTTTGAAGATGTGTTTAGAAGAAAGGGATGAGAAATTAAAGAAAGGAGGAATGGCACATGAAAGGAGGAAAAACAGTTTTGCACTGGCAATTCATCCGGGGGAAAAACTGCAGGCGGTGCTTTGGACTGTGAATAAAACATTGACTATATGACACAAGTCTTCTAGGGACAGAGGCAGACGGCAGCAAACAAACACGAGCACTGTGATTAGTTCTGCTCATCCTTCTGCTTGGGAGCCAGCCTGATTTGACACAGACAGTTGGGAGTGTAAAGGAGTGTTTTATTTGGGGGAACACTGCGTTCTCAGTGAAATGTATGTGCGAACTACACACACCGTTTTGTTAAATTTGAAACGCTTCAAATCCTGGTATAGTGGTCCTGCTTGGCCCCAGCGATGTACTGGGCCGTATGCACTACCCTCTGTGGCGCCTTGCGGTCGGATGCCGAGCAGTTACCATACCAAAAAGTGATGCAACCAGTCAGGATGCTCTCGATGGTGCAGCTGGAGAACATTTTGAGCATCTGAGGGGGAATAGGTGTTGTCATGCCCTCTTCACGACTGTCTTGGTGTGTTTGGACCATGATAGTTTGTTGGTGATGTGGACACCAAGGAACTTGAGGCTCTCAACCTGCGCCACTTCAGCCCCGTCGATGAGAATGGGGGCGTGCTTGGTCCTCCTTTACCTGTAGTCCACAATCATCTCCTTTGTCTTGCTCACGTTGAGGGAGAGGATGTTGTCCAGGCACCATGTAGGTATCACAAACTCGGCCAGGGAGAGGTTGAAAATGTCATGCTCTGAGTATGTGTACTTGGTAATTCGTCTGGTCCTGTGGCCTGTGGCCTTGTGAATGTTGACCTGTTTAAAGGTCTTACTCACATTGGCTACGGAGAGTGTGATCAGACAGTCGTACTTAACAGCTGGTGATCTCATGCATCGTTCAGTGTTGCTTGCCTCGAAGCGAGCATAGAAGGCATCACTGGGCAGCTCGCGGGCTGGGTTTCCCTTTGTAATCTGTTATAGTTTGCAAGCCCTGCCACATCCAACGAGCGTCAGAGCCTGTGTAGTAGGAGTCAAACTGTGTTGACGCTTTGCCTGTTTGCCAAAAACACTATGTATTTTCATGAAATAAAAGGACCGATATGGACATGTTAATAGTTAACAGGTATGCTGTTTATACAGCAGTGTGTATATTTGTGTGTGTGCCTGTATTTGTCCCTCGGGGTACGACTAGCTGTCTGTGTTCACCGCAGTGGTGGCAGGACTGATTTTACACCTGGTTGGGCGAGTGTGTGTTTGTGTGTGACGGGGTTGATTTCATAGCTGGTTGGACGTGTCTCTGGCGGTCAGAAGTTCTAACTAGAACACGACAGACATGCAGAAACGCTGCCTGAGAGAAGTCAGAAAAGGACGGACAATTCATGGATGGCCACACACATCTAAATGATCTTCTATAGGTGCTCGACGAGCTGTCATGTTTTAGTGTGCTGGGGTTACAAAGAACATGTTTCTCATTGCATGCTACATCAACCATGAATACACACTTTTACGAAGTAATTATGATCTGCAAAAGAGGGGACTAGGGAATTAATTATGATTACAGTAACAATTCAATATCTTAAATGTTCAATTGCTTAATCAGATTTGGTGTTTGGCCCCTATTTGAATTATAATCCTATTTATACTGCGATTTGAATTCAACTGATACCAAATGGATCTGTTGACAAAGGGATGGTTCTATGGATTTAAATGAACAGATAATAAATATATCTCCAATGCCATTGAGTTCTTTTAGTCAAATCTCATCATCTACTGCAGCTAGATATTGCCTTAGAAGTATTGTGCTGAGATGGCTTAAATTACTATATCGCAACTCTTTTTTTATAATGGTTCTCAATGAGAGCTAATGCAATATATCACTAAAGTTCAACTAGACTGGAAAATCTAAATCAAATCAATAACACAATGAATAACAAAGCAATATTTATTCAATTAGGCAAGTCAGTTAAGAATAAATTCTTATTTTCAATGACAGCCTAGGAACAGAGGAATAACTGCCTTGTTCAGGGGCAGAACGACAGATTTTTACCTTGTCAGCTCGGGGATTCGATCTAGCAACCTTTCAGTTACTGGCCCAACACTCTAACCACTAGGCTACCTGCCACCCTATACAAGGAGTACGGTGGTGAGTCAATGTGCAGGCCTACGAGGTATTTGAGGTAATATGTACATGTAGGTAGGGTTAAAAGTGACTAGGCACCCAGTATAGATTTTTTTTTTTAAACATTTTTAATTTTATTTCACCTTTATTTAACCAGGTAGGCTAGTTGAGAACAAGTTCTCATTTACAACTGCGACCTGGCCAAGATAAAGCATAGCAGTGTGAACAGACAACAACACAGAGTTACACATGGAGTAAACAATAAACAAGTCAATAACACTGTAGAATAAAAAGAGTCTATATACATTGTGTGCAAAAGGCATGAGGAGGTAGGCAAATAATTACAATTTTGCAGATTAACACTGGAGTGATAAATGATCAGATGGTCATGTGCAGGTAGAGATACTGGTGTGCAAAAGAGCAGAAAAGTAAATAAATAAAAACAGTATGGGGATGAGGTAGGTAAATTGGGTGGGCTATTTACCGATGGACTATGTACAGCTGCAGCGATCGGTTAGCTGCTCCGATAGCAGATGTTTAAAGTTGGTGAGGGAGATAAGTCTCCAACTTCAGCAATTTTTGCAATTCGTTCCAGTCACAGGCAGCAGAGAACTGGAAGGAAAGGCGGCCAAATGGGGTGTTGGCTTTAGGGATGATCAGTGAGATGCACCTGCTGGAGCGCGTGCTACAGGTGGGTGTTGCCACCGTGACCACGCGATAAGGCGGAGCTTTACCTAGCATGGACTTGTAGATGACCTGGAGCCAGTGGGTCTGGCGACGAATATGTAGCGAGGGCCAGCCGACTAGAGCATACAGGTCGCCGTGGTGGGTGGTATAAGGTGCTTTAGTAACAAAACGGATGGCACTGTGATAAACTGCATCCAGTTTGCTGAGTAGAGTATTGGAAGCTATTTTGTAGATGACATCGCCGAAGTCGAGGATCAGTAGGATAGTCAATTTTACTAGGGTAAGTTTGGCGACGTGAGTGAAGGAGGCTTTGTTGCGGAATAAAAAGCAGACTCTAGATTTTATTTTAGATTGGAGATGTTTGATAGGAGTCTGGAAGGAGAGTTTACAGTCTAGCCAGACACCTAGGTACTTATATATGTCCACATATTCTAGGTCGGAACCATCCAGGGTGGTGATGCTAGTTGGGCGTGCGGGTGCAGGCAGCGAACGGTTGAAAAGCATGCATTTGGTTTTACTAGCATTTAAGAGCAGTTGGAGGCCACAGAAGGAGTGTTGTATGGCATTGAAGCTCGTTTGGAGGTTAGATAGCACAGGAAGGGCCAGAAGTATACAGAATGATGTCGTCTGCGTAGAGGTGGATCAGGGAATCGCACGCAGCAAGAGCAACATCATTGATATATACAGAGAAAAGAGTCGGCCCGAGAATTGAACCCTGTGGCACCCCCATAGAGACTGCCAGATGACCGGACAACATGCCCTCCGATTTGACACACTGAACTCTGTCTGCAAAGTAGTTGGTGAACCAGGCAAGGCAGTCATTAGAAAAACCGAGGCTACTGAGTCTGCCGATAAGAATATGGTGATTGAAAGAGTCGAAAGCCTTGGCCACGTCGATGAAGACGGCTGCACAGTACTGTCTTTTATCGATGGCGGTTATGATATTGTTTAGTACCTTGAGCGTGGCTGAGGTGCACCCATGACCGGCTCGGAAACCAGATTGCACAGCGGTGAAGATACGGTGGGATTCGAGATGGTCAGTGATCTGTTTGTTGACTTGGTTTTTGAAGACCTTAGATAGGCAGGGCAGGATGGATATAGGTCTGTAACAATTTGGGTCCAGGGTGTCTCCCCCTTTGAAGACGGGGATGACTGTGGCAGCTTTCCAATCCTTGAGGATCTCAGACGATATGAAAGAGAGGTTGAACAGGCTGGTAATAGGGGTTGCGACAATGGCGGCGGATAGTTTCAGAAATAGAGGGTCCAGATTGTCAAGCCCAGCTGATTTGTACGGGTCCAGGTTTTGCAGCTCTCTCAGAACATCTCGATTAAGTTTTCGATTATCATGGATTTATCGGTGGTGACCGTGTTACCTAGCCTCAGTGCAGTGGGCAGCTAGGAGAGGGTGCTCTTGTTCTCCATGGACTTTACAGTGTCCCAGAACTTTTATTAGTTAGAGCAACAGGATTCAAATTTCTGCTTGAAAAAGCTAGCCTTTGCTTTCCTGACTGACTGCGTGTATTGGTTCCTGACTTCTTGAACAGTTGCATGTCGCGGGGACTATTCGATGCTATTGCAGTCCGCCACAGGATGTTTTTGTGCTGGTCGAGGGCAGTCAGGCCTGGAGTGAACCAAGGGCTATATCTGTTCTTAGTTGTGCATTTTTTTGAACGGAGCATGCTTATCTAAGATGGCGAGGAAGTTACTTTTAAAGAATGACCAGGCATCCTCAACTGACGGGATGAGGTCAATATCCTTCCAGGATACCCGGGCCAGGTCGATTAGAAAGGCCTGCTCGCAGAAGTGTTTTAGGGAGCGTTTGACAGTGATGAGGTGTGGTCGTTTGACTGCGGACCCGTAGCGGATACAGGCAATGAGGCAGTGATCGCTGAGATCCTGGTTGAAGACAGCGGAGGTGTATTTGGAGGGCCAGTTGGTCAGGATAACGTCTATGAGGGTGCCCTTGTTTACAGATTTAGGGTTGTACCTGGTGGGTTCCTTGATGATTTGTGTGAGATTGAGGGAGTCTAGCTTAAATTGTAGGACTGCCGGGGAGGTAAGCATATCCCAGTTTAGGTCACCTAACAGAACAAACTCTGAAGCCAGATGGGGGCGATCAATTCACAAATGGTGGCCAGGGCACAGCTAGGAGCTGAAGGGGGTCGGTAGCAGGCGGCAACAGTGAGAGACTTATTTCTGGAGAGAGTATTTTTTTTAATTAGTAGTTCGAACTGTTTGGGTATGGACCTGGAAAGTATGACATTACTTTGCAGGCTCTCTCTGCAGTAGACTGCAACTCCTCCCCGTTTGGCAGTTCTATCTTGACGGAAAATGTTATAGTTGGGTATGGATATCTCAGAATTTTTGGTGGCCTTCCTAAGCCAGGATTCAGACACGGCAAGGACATCAGGGTTGGCAGAGTGTGCTAAAGCAGTGAGTAAAACAAACTTAGGGAGGAGGCTTCTGATGTTGACATGCATGAAACCAAGGCTTTTTCGATCACAGAAGTCAACAAATGAAGGTGCCTGGGGACATGCAGGGCCTGGGTTTACCTACATATCACCTGCGGAACAGAGGAGGAGTAGTATGAGGGTGCGGCTAAAGGCTATCAAAACTGGTCGCCTAGAGCGTTGGGGACAAAGAATAAAAGGAGCAGATTTCTGGGCATGGTAGAATATAATCAGGGCATAATGTGCAGACAGGGGTATGGTGGGGTGCGGGTACAGCGGAGGTAAGCCCAGGCACTGGGTGATGATAAGAGAGGTTGTATCTCTGGACATGCTGGTTGTAATGGGTGAGGTCACCGCATGTGTGGGAGGTGGGACAAAGGAGGTATCAGAGGTATGAAGAGTGGAACTAGGGGCTCCATTGTAAACTAAAACAATGATAACTAACCTGAACAACAATATACAAGGCATATTGATATTTGAGAGAGACATACAGCGAGGCATAAAGTAATCACAGGTGTTGATTGGGAGAGCTAGCTAAAACAACAGGTGACACAACAACAGCAGGTAAAAGCGCGATGACTAGGCAGAGAGGGTCGGATTAACTACACACAGAGCCTGAGTTTGCGGCTGGGGCCGACAGATAAAAAATAAACAGAATGGAGTACCGTGATTAATGGACAGTCCAGCAGGCGTCAGCTATGTAGCCAAGTGATCATAGTGTCCAGGGGACAGCAGTAGATGGAACAGGGAACCCGCCACTACGTTAGCAGGCGACAAGGCGTTTAAAGTTAGTAGCCCTCCGACGGAGGCCGGTTGAAGGCACAGCGGATGGAGTATTCGTCGGCAGACCAGTCGTGGTGGTGCGGCGGGGAGCTGTGTCGACAGAGAATCCAAGCCAGATGGCGAAAGAGGTATTGTAGAATTTAGTTTGCTGGCCGGGAGATGCGCCTGGCTCACGGCTAACTGGTGCTAGCTTCGTGGCAGTGGCGTTAGCCACTATAGCCAATCGGTAGCAGCGGTGATCCGGTGCCAAGGTCCAGAGTTTACAGTAAGGATCCGGTGGAGTATTGGGCTCTGGCCGTGTATGAGTGGGGTTCGGGTGAACAGCTGAGTAGGCCGGGAGGTGGGCCTCAGGGATAGCTTCGGTACTGGGTGCCACGGTGAGCTAGCTAGCTGCAAGCTGTGAGCTAGCTAGCTGCAAGCTAGCTGTGAAGATCAGAAGTAGTGGTCCAGGGATTACGGCAGGAATCCAGCGTTGTTGTGGAGAGACAGTCCGATACTAGTAGACTGGCGAGTATTATCCAGGATAAGAAGAGGGCTGGTGTCTGTGTAGAAGGTAAAAGCCGCTAGCAGTGGCTAACAATGACTGAATAGCTAATTAGCTGGTTAGCTTCTGGAGGTTCTTGAATGTGTTCTAAAATTACAAATAATAGCGATACCGTATCACATTGGGTGAGGCAGGTTACCGGAAGGTATAATCGAATTAAAAATCTAAAAGAGATTGAAAATAAAATTGAAATATATATACAAAAAATACGAAAAATACAAAAGTACACGAGACACGAACAAAACACGTCTTCACTGCTACGCCATCTTGGCAACCAGTATAGATAATAAACAGAGTAGCAGCAGTGTTGGTATTTGAGGTAATATGTACATGTAGGTAGGGTTAAAAGTGACTAGGCAACCAGTATAGATAATAAACAGAGTAGCAGCAGTATATGTGGAGAGTTTGAAAGTGAATGTGTGTGTGTGTGTGTGTGTGTGTGTGTGTGTGTGTGTGTGTGTGTGTGTGTGTGTGTGTGTGTGTGTGTGTGTGTGTGTGTGTATGTGTGTGTGTGTGTGTGTTTGTTTGTTAGAGTGTCAGTGTAAGAATGTGTGAGTGTGTGAATCCAGTGTTATCCCAAGAGCCTTCACCCAAATTTCAACAATGAATATTCAAACCAAACTACTAGACCAAGCATGTCTCCATTGGATGCAAGCTGAGCAAGTGAAGTAGCTAATTTGTTGTGTTTGGTTTCTTAATAGAACAGACTACCCACCTAAGGCGTACAAAGCATGTTAATTAGTACTGGAAGTCCATGTGCACATAAACGCTTAGAATTGCACATGCACACTTACAAACACACACACACACTTACAAACACACACACACACACACAATGAAAAAGTGATACACACTGAGGCAGATGTGAAAAGAGGTGCAAGGAAAATGATATATAGAGAGAAAGAGACAGACAGAGAAAAAAACACATGAAGTATGGTTCTTCCCAACAGCACCTTGTGCACTCATGTTGAAAACTCACATTTATTCAATTTACTTGGATATATGACATCATTCATACGGCCCACCTGAACTGAATAAGTCAGTTATGGGTATGCCGCTCCATCCATCTCCCATCGCTGTGTCTGTGTGTGTATGTGCGTGCCCCATTGCAGCAATAACTAATAATTTCTCACAGTATGTGACTGAATCATGGCTCCTCGGAACTAGGGCGTGAGGGAAGGAGGAAGGGAGAGTGACAGTAAGACACTGAGACAGAGGAACAGACAAGGTGAAAGAGAGAAGAGGGCAGGAGAGAGGTGATGGATCAAGAGAGGGAGAATGTGCGTGTGTAGGAGAGAGGAAGACACAGAGGTTGATTCAAAAATGGGGAAAATAGAGCTGGAAAGAGGCCACTAGGGAAGGAGAAAGAAATCATCAATAGTATGTTTATTTACTTTTGCCTGAAATTGTGCAGTCTAGTTTCTCAGAGTTCTAGATTTGCTGGTACATGATGTGATCTCAAGCCCTAACAAGGACACAGGAATGTATCACAGAGCATATAATGATTTCAGCCACATCAATAGGAACTAAAGACATACAGCAAAACAATGTGTGTACGGTTGAGTGTACCAGTGGACACATCAGCTCAATCAGCAGTGAACAGTTCCACTGTCGGTATGATTTGTAACTGGCCAAAAACATAGACACTGCTAGCTGAGAATCTGTAAACCAGTAAACCTAACATAAATCAGTAAACCTAACATCTACAGTTGAAGTCGGAAGTTTACATACACCTTAGCCAAATACATTTAAACTCAGTTTTTCACAATTCCTGACATTTAATCCTAGTAAAAATTCCTTGTCTTAGGTCAGTTAGGATCACCAATTTATTTTAAGAATGTGAAATGTGAGAATAATAGTAGAGGATGATTTATTTCTGCTTTAACTTCTTTCATCACATTCCCAGGGGGTCAGAAGTTTACATACACTCAATTTCAATTAGTATTTGGTAGCATTGCCTTTAAAATGTTTACCTTGGGTCAAACGTCTAGGGTAGCCTTCCACAAGCTTCCCACAATAAGTTGGGTGAATTTTAGCCCATTCCTCCTGACAGAGCTGGTGTAACGGAGTCGGGTTTGTAGGCCTCCTTGCTTGCACACGCTTTTTCAGTTCTGCCCACACATTTTCTATAGGATTGAGGTCAGGGCTTTGTGATGGCCACTTGACTACTGTGTTGTCTTTAAGCCATTTTGTCAACATTTTGGAAGTATGCTCATTGTCCATTTGGAAGACCCATTTGTGACCAAGCTTTAACTTCCTGACTGATGTCTTGAGATGTTGATTCAATATACCCACAGAATTTTACTTCCTCATGATGCCATCTATTTTGTGAAGCGCACCAGTCTCTCCTGCAGCAAAGCACCCCCATAACATGATGCTGCCACCCCCGTGCTTCACGGGTGGGATGGTGTTCTTCGACTTGCAAGCCTTCCCCTTTTGCTTCCAAACATAAAGATGGTCATTATGACTGAACAGATGTATTTTTGTTTCTTCAGATCAGAGAAACTTTCTCCAAAAAGTACGATCTTTGTCCCCATGTGCAATTGCAAACCGTAGTATTGCTTTTTTATGGCGGTTTTGGAGCAGTGGCTTCTTCCTTGCCGAGAAGCCTTTCAGGTTATGTCGATATAGGACTAGTTTTACTGTGGATATAGATACATTTGTGATTGTTTCATCCAGCATCTTCACAAGGTCCTTTGCTGTTGTTCTGGGATTGATATGCACTTTTCGCACCAAAGTACGATAATCTCTAGGAGACAGAACGCGTCTCCTTCCTGAGCGGTATGACGGCTGCGTGGTCCCATGGTGTTTATACCTGCGTACTATTGTTTGTATAGATGAACGTGGTACCTTCAGGCGTTTGGAAATTGCTCCCGAGGATGAACCAGATTTGTGGATGTTGACAATTTTCCTTCTGAGGTCTTGGCTGATTTCTTTTCATTTTCTCATGATGTCAAGCAAAGAGGCACTGAGTTTGAAGGTAGGCCTTGAAATACATCCACAGGTACACCTCCAATTGACTCAAATGATGTCCATTAGCCTAATCGGAAGCTTCTAAAGCCATGACATCATTTTGTGGAATTTTCCAAGCTGTTTAAAGGCACAGTCAATTTAGTGTATGTAAACTTCTGACCCACTGTAATTGTAATACAGTGAGTTATAAGTGAAATAATCTGTCTGTAAACAATTGTTGGAAAAATGACTTGTATCATGCACAAAGTAGATGTCTAAAACCGACTTGCCAAAACTATAGTTTATTAACAAGAATTTTGTGGAGTGGTTGAAAAACGAGTTTTAATGACTCCAACCTAAGTGTTTGTAAACTTCTGACATCAACTGTAGTATGCATAAAAGAAAAGCCTAAAACTAGATCCCCTACATACTGGTCTGGGGAGGTTCTATTCTGTACTGATCAACCGATCCAGAAGATGTGGAGGAGGAGTTAAGATGGCGAGAGAGGGAGCAAGCAAGAACATTTCAGATACTATGACAGAAAAAGACAGAAATGGGTAAAAAAAAAAAAAGAATCTAAACAGCAAGTCCCTATAAGGAACACAGAAAAACCGAACAAGAATAATGAGAAATGTAAAATTTAACATGGTTCCAAGCCTCACGTTGCCCCACCTGGCGTCATGCGGGCCTGTAGATAAGCCTGGCATGGAGCAAGGAAAGCACATCAAACGCACCAACAAAGCACCATGCCTCCTTTGTCCCAGTGTCCATTGTGCTAATCAATGCAGCCCAGCCTTTCTCCCACACCTTAGCCCAGCACAACACCTTTGTTTCCCTGCTGAGAAGATCAATGCAAGCACACAGAGTCGCTCAAGGGACCTAATACAACCAGATTAGATAGTGTTTAAGGGATTTTTTCCCCCCCAAGAGAAATCATTATTATTTTGTGATTTTCTGCTCGTGCGAATGGGGAGTTAGAACACAGCAGGTCAGACTGTGCAGGGAAGCAGGATGTTCTGTTCTTATCTGTGTGGGTGCAGTGTGCGTAACATTAAAGACTGCCCCTGTCCCATACCCACTCAATGTCGTAATTTGATCATAATATGGTTGTTAAGCAGACGACTTTCATCCATAGAGAGTAACAGGACGTACATACAATACAGTCGCTAGTGAAAGTCTACACACCCCTTGCACAGTGTTCACAATTTGCTGCCTTAAAATAAAAAAATAAAAATAATAACAATGGATTTGTTTCATATTGATCTACACAACCTACTCCACATTTTTATAGTGATTTTTGGTATATTTACAAAAATGCAACAACAAAAAAATACTGTTTCTAAAATGTTTTATGAGATTGAAGGACACATTGGGAGGGATCTTATACCATTCCTCCATAGAGAATCTTTCTAGTGAAATTTAAAAATGTGTATTTATCGAAATGTTCTGTGTTTTCGTCAAATCAACGATATGCATTGAGCTTGTCTGATGCTTTAAGCGCACTGTTTGATGAAATAATTAAGACACACAAATGACTAGAGGGAGTCCGTCCACAATGGATTTGATTGTGCCGTTCCGGGCTCATCATCAACAGTGTTTATCACGCTGTCCGTGTTGTTGAAGCTGCAACATAATTACAGCCATTTCTGACTGAAAAGTTATGTTACCGAAATCCCTAAAAATATTCCTTATTTCCTCAACTCTTGCTCTCTGTATGTATGTATCGCATGCATTGGACCAATAGGGCCTGACCTATAGCATATCATAATCACGTTAATAAATTGGTTATAACAAACTCTGAACACCATAACACATGTCACAACAAATTGGATGCAGAGGATGTGACAAATAATGGCGATCAAGACAAATAAGGTAAGGTAATATTATGTGTGCCAAACAGGTGCTGTTAGATTAAATATACTTTTTCTGACCATTTGGAACAAATTATAAGCATTCCAGAGAGTCTGTTGTAACGATTCTTTGGGGGGTAAAGCTTAAAAACAGTCGCATGCATTCGTGAATGCAATTGCCGAAATGTAACGGTTTATTTATTGTTTACGTTAATTACTCAAGGTTTGCTGTGTTATTTTATTTTGAAACAAAAATGCTAGATTGCATTTTAAATAATGAATGTACTTGTATGCTGTGTGATGACATGAACAAATGAATCAATACTGATACAGTAGCCTATATAAGTATTGAAAAATAGTAAGTTACAGTACTAAGACTAAACAGGATGCGCTCTTAAGCCGACAGCTCGATGGGGGTTTTACAAGGCTGCTATACTAAGCCTACTAATGATAACGACATTCATTCTCATTATAACGATGAAAGAAATAGTAATAACAATAAGGAGGGTTAATATTATTATAAATATTAATTATAATATAAATATAATTTTTCTGACAATTTGGAACAGTGTTATTAAACAACACTAAATAAATTATAAGTAATACCAGAGAGGCTGTTCTAACGGGGAAAAAAGTGTAAAGCCTTTATTACAGCATAGCTAAGATTCAATACAGCCGAATTTGTGAAATAGTTTCTCCTACATGTGGTTGTGTGAGGCTTAGAGCTCAAAGAATCAGTAGGCTAGTAAACAAACACTGAAACAGGCAACAGAAGCAGGATCTGTCTTATTTCTGTAGATATATTGATGATTTACAAAGCCTGGCACATGTAACAGTTAGGTTATGTTATTATAGACATGAATAAGTTGGGGTTTCCTCTTTTGTCACTTTCCATCGACAAATGAGGCAAGGGCTGCTTTCTCATGTCTTAACTCCGCCGCATTGTTCTCAAAACCAATATGGTGGTTATCTTTGCTATTATGCACATAGCAACATGGTCTAGGAAAAGGCTCCAATTTAACAGCGCACGGATGTTTCAGAACTGCGGACAGCGACCACTAAAATCATATTTGTATTACTGCTGCACCCTTGTCCTTAACCATAAACAATTTCAATATCACATATCTTAGAGTGACGGATGTGCCATCTCCACAGACAGGTGAGAATCAGACAGGTGTCTTGTACACCATGAATTTTTTATTTTGCTAGTGCTCGACTAAAGAAATCTTGGTTGACCAACATCCTATTGACCAAACAATTGACCAGTCGACTAAATGGGTTCAGCCCTACACGCGATTATGGACTGCCCTATTAAATTCAAACCACAGGTTTTCAATCAAGTTCAAGTCCAGAGACTGAGATGACCATTGCAAAATGTTGATTTTGATGTATGCTTGGGGTCATTGTCTTGCTGGAAGATCCACTTGTGGTGAAGTTGCAGCCTCCTGGCAGAGGCAACTAGGTTTCTGGCTAAAATGTTCTGGTACTGGGTAAAGTATATGATGCTGTTGACCTTAGCAAGGGCCCCAGGACAAGTGGAAGCAAAATAGCCCAACAAACATCAAAGATCCACCACCATATTTTACAGTCATATTTTACAGTCTGCATCTTTCTTTTGACACTAAATCCACAAACATACAGTACCAGTCAAAAGTTTGGACACACCTACTCATTCAAGGGTTTTTTAAACTATGAAATGACACATGGTATCATGTAGTAAGCAAAAAAAGTGATGACAGCTTTGCACTCTTGGCATTCTCTCAACCAGCTTCATGAGGTAGTCACCTGGAATGCTTTTTCAACAGTCTTGAAGGAGTTGATACATATGCTGAGCACTTGTTGGCTGCTTTTCCTTCACTCTGCAGTCCAACTCATCCCAAACCATCCCAATTGGGCTGAGGTCGGGTGATTGTGGAGGCCAGGTCATCTGATGCAGCACACCATCACTCTCCTTCTTGGTCAAATAGCCCTTACACAGCCTGGAGGTGTGTTTTGGGGCATTGTCCTGTTGAAAAACAAATGATAGTCCTACTAAGTGCAAACCAAATGGGATGGCGTATCTCTGCAGAATGCTGAGGTAGCCATGCTGGTTAAGAGTGCCTTGAATTCTAAATAAATCACAGACGTGTCACCAGCAAAGCGCCCCCACACCATCACACCTCCATGCTTCACTGTGGGAACCACACATGCAGAGATCCGTTGACCTAGTCTGCGTCTCACAAAGACATGGCGGTTGGAACCAAAAATCTCAAATTTGGACTCAGACCAAAGAACAGATTTCCACCAGTCTAATGTCCATTTCTCATGTTTCTTAGCCCAAGCAATTTTCTTCTTATTGGTATTCTTTAGTAGTGGTTTATTTGCAGCAATTCAACCATGAAGGCCTGATTCATGCAGTCTCCTCTGAACAGTTGATGTTGAGATGTATCTGTTATTTGAAATCTGTGAAGCATTTATTTGGGATGTAATCTGAGGTTCAATTAATTGCTGATTTCTGAGGCTGGTAACTCTAATGAACGTATCCTCTGCAGCAGAGCTAACTCTGGGTCTTCCTTTCCTGTGACGGTCCTCATGAGAGACAGTTTCATCATAGCGCTTGATGGTTTTTGCGACTGCACTTGAAGAAACTTTCAAAGTTCTTGACATTTTCCGGATTGACTGACCTTCATGTCTTAAAGTAATCATTTATCTTTATTTATTTGAGCTGTTCTTGTCGAAATATGGACTTGGTCTTTTACCAAATAGGGCTATCTTCGGTATACCAACCCTAACTTGTCACAGCACAACTGATTCCATGATACTACATGATTCCATATGTGTTATTTCATAGTTTTGATGTCTTCACTATTATTATACAATGTAGAAAATAGTAAAAATGTATCCAAGAGTATCCAAACTTTTGACAGGTAATGTATGTAAATGTGTGGAGTTTGCTAGGAGGCATTGACAATTGGACTGAAACCGGTGCAATGGTCAGATGACATGAAAATGGAGCTCTTTGGCCACACACAGCATTGGTGGGTTTTGCATCCAAAAACAGAATTCATGACGTAGGCTGACTCGTTTCCAATAGGCTATCGTAAAGCTGACAATCAGAGAATCAGAGGCAGCTGTGTCATTTACATCTTTCTTGCCTAACCTTTTCCTTGTCGAAACGCTCCCATTATTTTTGAGTTAATCAAGGAGAAAGATAAAAACATTTTAGTCAAATGCAAACTCTGCAGAGGCAGCATTGATTTCTTAGTCCAGAAACACCATCAATCCTGAAAAAGCATCTGGAGGTCGTGCACAAAGTCACAAAGCTGGTAGCCAATGTTACATAAATATGTGAAACATGAGAAATCTTTACACATTACGATATTCCCAAAAAAATGTCCATATAAACAAGGACCTATGAGAAGTTCATAGGAACATGTCAAATTGGGTGACAAATGAAACCTAAGAGTCTATATGTTTGAGAAATGAAGGCATATATAATCATATTTCAACCATTTTCCATCCTAAAAATTAGGAATTAGCAAAGGCTTTGATTTCTAGTCAAACAGATGGAAAAATGAGTCTTCAAAAGCCTCTACAAGACAAAGTCTTAAAAGCTATTAGAAATACATCAAAACACAATAATGTTGAAGCAAAGACCCCTGCCAACTAATATCAACACTTGTATTTACTTTTGGACACATTTTTCTGCCTTCTTTAAGTTTGTATCTTTAAGCTATTTTCTAATTTCTCTCCCTCATGAGGGAGAATAATGAAAGTTCACAGTAACAAAGTAACAAATAAAGGTAGACCTATCAATTAGTTAGTGTTTTTACTGATATGAATTATCTAATTCATTGTTGTTAAAAAGTTATTCAGAATTTTTGAAAAATAGGTACAGAAATGTCTGCAATTGAATATTCTGCAATGGGAAATCATTGTAGTCACAAACCACAGTCGTGGTTCACAATACATGCACTGTATTGTACTCTACTATATTCTACTTTACTGTAATGAACTATACTGAACTCTACTGTTCTGTGCTGTACTGTACTCTACTGAGTTCTACTGTGCTGTACTTTGATGTCCAAACTTGTGAAACATAGACACCTATGATTGGTTCAGATTTTGTCCAGACATTTGGTCTGGTTTGGGGGCAGATCTGATTGAAATAATAGCCAGTGTGTAGAATAATACCCAAATATGCAAAGGGATAATGCATATTTATACCTATTTATGATATATCTCCATGAAAAGCATGTCATTCATATCCACAATTCTGCATTTCTGTGTACTGGAATTGCCCAATTCAAAACAGCAAGGTAGGCCTATAGTGGAGCTCTGTGGTGCTAAGTGGACAGCGTAAAAAGGTCAAATAATGAGTAATAATATGTCAAATATTACTTTTCATGCAAAGTAATATTGTAACGTAACAATATTACTTTTCTTAAATGTAACGCGTAATATGTAATAACTTTTTCAAGTAATGAATCCCAACACTGATCAACAGTGCCAATAATTCTGTATTTACTATTGTTTTTGTCAAAATTGCTCAAGCTCAGTAAATTTGGTTTGGACAGCAATATTCAAACCTTGTCTCTGATTTTCAGTCAGATTTAAGTGAGGACTGAGACTGGACCATCCAGAAATACTCAACACCTCTTGAAAAGCAATTCTGGAGTGTCTTTGCATAAAAATGTCTCTTTCCAAGGGTTAGGTTTTCAGAAGACTGAGGTGGATTTCCTCTAACCTTTTACCTGAGCTATGCTCCTTTCATTATTTTGTTTGATCCTGATAAACTCCCCAGTCACTGCCAGTGACAAGCATACCCATAACATGATGCTACCCCCACAATACTACGCTATTATCAACAGCGACCCTGGAGCAATTAGGGATAAGTGCCTTGCTCAAGGGACAAGCAACAGCTTTTTCACCTTGTTGGCTCAAGGATCTGAACTAGTGACTTTTCTCTACGCACAATGACTACTTTTAACAAGGCGGCAGGTAGCCTAGAGATTAAGAGTGTTGGGCCTGTAACCAAAAGGTTGCTGGTTTGAATCCCCAAGCTGGCATGGTTGAAAAATCTGCCTTTTTGCCCTTAAGCAAGGCAGTTGACTCTCAACAACAACTGCTCCCCGGGTGCCGATGATGTCGATTAAGGCAACTCGCTGCACCTCTCTGATTCAGAGGTTGGGTTAAATGCAGAAGACACATGCAACTGACTGGGTATCTCCATTTCAGTTAGTGGCCTAATGCTCTAACCGCTAGGCTGCCTTCCACCCAAGATTCACTATGCTAAGGGTTTTGACTGGGCATTGGATATTATACTAACCACTACAGAACACATGTATAACCAACTTCACACAATATGCTGTGTGAATAAGTTGAGTGGTCAATGTTTGGCACCTCAACTGAAACCAACATGGTCTCATTATATAAACATTCTGACATTCAACCTTATGTCATCTAACCTAAAATGAAACAGCCTGATCAGATTGAACTCAGTGTCCACAATAGACAAGTGTTGGAAGAAGAAAGCGACAGATGTGAAAAGGCTGGCTCGGCCATTTTGTCCCGTTGGGAGTAACACTGTTGTCTGTCACTTATTTGACCTCTCACATTCTTCATATTTGCTGACAAGGGAAAGTGGCCTGGCCACATTAGAATCCTGGTTACAGATACACATGGCCTTGAAGAATTGTTCTTACATGACATCACCTCGTTCAACCATTGTTGCGTTGATGGAGCATGTTCTGATTTCCAGAGGTATGAAAATTTGAATGTCAAGTCATGGAATGTTTGGAGCTAAAATGGGGGATAGTTTCTTTCCCACAGGCACGGTCACAACCACATTCCAATTGCATTTGCAGCGCGGATAAAGTGTCAGTAAGAAACAAGCCAATTATTCACTCCTCCCTACAGCTACAAAGGCCATTATCCAAAAACACACCTTGAGAGCGGGACGTTCCACCGTTTAAATCGGAGGGTGTGTCTGTGTTGCCCCTGTGGTACGTTTGTATTTTTCTACTGCAAATCAACCCTCCGGGCTATGAAATATACCCTCGTGAAGGTCTGATAGCATGCCGATTTTATACACTTTTAATAAGATAAAAAAGCATCACTAAGACTTATCCTGATAACTAAGCTGAGTGTATTTTCTCCCCGTCTTTGATGACACGACATTCTATTTTGAAAAACAATGCACCTTTCTGAAGAGTAGCAGGTGATGCACAGCAGAAACGTGATAATGAGAGGAGTTAATGTGATACAAGCATCTGCCCACATTCCTCAGATTAGCATGGGAATAAAAGAAGGGGGAAATATTGAACTGTTGTGGATATATCCGTGTGGATTATAGCAGGATTAGGACAGATCATTACAAGGCATCTATTAATGAACACATTGTATAGGTGGCTTCACCGCCTGAATCCCAGGATGATACACAGTATATGTTATCTGACTGGTAACTAGAGAGCTCTCTTTGGAAATGAAGATGTATTTATACACAACACACAGGCCTTTACACATCAACATACAAAGTGACCGTTATCTATTTTACTGCAGTTTGCACAACACAGATGCATTGAGACATTTCCTTTCTTCTCTCTTCGTATGAAGTCAATTTATTCAGGAATTACTTGACAATCACGTACTACCTATTCATAACCAAGAAGCAGAAAAACAGCAATACTGTGTTATAAAACAAACAACACCATCTTTACTAACGATTCGTATTGACCTCGGACTGTAACCACCAGTAACACAACATCACAAGCTTTCACTCTACGATTAAATTTGGAACTGGTCTGACTGGTTCTTACAGTGCCTTCGGAGGGTATTCAGACCCCTTGGCTTTTTACACATTTGTTACGTTAGAGTCGTTTTTTCCCCTCATCAATCTACACACAATACCCCATTACGGCAAAGCAAAAACAGGTTTTTAGACATTTTTGCCATATTCAAATTTTAAATACTACATTTTATATATTTTGAATATTTTATATATTTTAAATATTACATTTACATAAGTATTCAGACCCTTTACTCAGTACTTTGTTGAAGCACCTTTGGCAGCTTCTGTAGATCCTCTCAAGCTCTGTGAGATTGGATGGAGAGCGTCGCTGCACAGCTAGTTTCAGGTCTCTCCAGAGATGTTCCATCGGATAGAAGTCCGAGCTCTGGCTGGGCCATTCAAGATATTCAGAGACTTGTCACGAAGACCTCCTGCGTTGTCTTGGCTGTGTGCTTAGTGTCATTGCCCTGTTGGAAGGTGAACCTTCACCCCAGTCTGAGGACCTGAGCACTCTAGAGCAGGTTTTCATCAAGGATCTCTTTGTACTTTGCTTCGTTCATCTTTGCCTCGATCCTGACGAGTCTCCCAGTCCCTGCCGCTGAAAAACATTCCCACAGCATGATGCTGCCACCACCATGCTTCACCGTAGTGATGGTGCCAGGTTTCCTCCAGACATGACGCTTGGCATTAAGGCCAAAGAGTTCAATCTTGGTTTCATCAGACCAGAAAATCTTGTTTCTCATGGTCTGAGTGTCTTTAGGTGAATTTTTGCAAACTCCAAGAGGGCAGTCATGTGCCTTTTACTGAGGAGTGGCTTCAGTCTGGCCACTCTACCATAAATGACTGATTGTTGGAGTGCCGCAGAGATGGATGTCCTTCTGGAAGTTTCTCCCATCTCCACAGAGGAACTCTAGAGCTCAGTGTTACTATTGGGTTCTTGGTCACCTCCCTGACCAAGGCCCTTCTCCCGTGATTGCTCATTGGGTTCAATTTCGAATCTCATAGCAAAGGGTCTGAATACTTAAGTAAATAAGGTATTTCTGTTTTTTATGATGGCGTGTCTATTGGCTTTGGTTCAACCATGAATCCGTCCTCCACAGGAACCACACCAACAAACCTTTCCACAGAATTTCCCCAAACCTGACATCACAGCGCCTTCCTGTGCCATTTGTCTACAGAAATAAAAAGCAGTGGCATGGACAGTGGCAAGCTAATTGGTAATTGGATACATCCCCGACAGCACAAACTCATGCTAAACAAGCACAGAGACCATGTGTCAGTAGATCTGACAACATCTAAGAGAGGAGGGGAACTGGTTAGAGAGGAGCCGTCAAGCTCAATTTACCACGGCGCTTGGGATCAAAGCATCACATCAAGATGGATGGTGCCATGGTTTGTCTTGATCAGCCCTCTGACACTCTGTAATCATGATATGTGGCTTAAAGTAGCGCAGAGCGGAGGTTCGTAAAGGCCGCTCCTGATTATTCTACTCAAGTGCACCTACCCCTTTTGCAGAGGGAAAACGTGATCGCGGGTGTGTCTGTTATTGTGTTATCTTGTGTGTGTGTGTGTGTGTGTGTGTGTGTGTGTGTGTGTGTGTGTGTGTGTGTGTGTGTGTGTGTGCGTGCGTGCGTAAATGCATGCCTGCATGTGTGTAGGTTAGACAGACCAATAGTTTAACGGTGTGGTCTTTATTAAGGCCCGTGTGTGCTCTCTACGTGGTCTGAGCCGATCCCAGGATTTCAATTTCAAATGCTTATCACCTTTTTGCAGTAGAAAGCCAGTCTGATTCAAGGTCCAATCCGCTCTATGTGTCTCCCCATACCTCTCCATTTCTCTCACATACAATATCTGAAGTATGTATATTTTATCTTCCTTTACCCTTTCTACCTCTCTTGTTCTCTCAGCCTTTTACTCTCTCTATCTGTCTTTTAGTCTTGACACCTACTAAACATATATGTTAAACTGCATTACACTGAGTTCATCAAGGAATTATATCCTAATTCATTAGAACACACTGTATGCCAAACAAAAACGATTTATTTAAAAGTTTAACAAACCGTACAACTCTATGCACAATGACTACTTTGAACAATTTCGCAGTAAAATAAATCAATAAACTTTTACTGGAAAAAGTACGCAGAAGCAAAGTTTGGTTGTAGAATACAACTGAGAAAGACTGTACCGTAATTCTGTTACCAATCTTCCTCAGTTACCAAACTTTGTATCTTCACAGTTCTTCCTGCACACACACACAATCCAGCCCAGTCACGGACCAGGATGTCTTGCTCCCAGGCAGACTAAATAACTTTTTTGCCCGCTTTGAGGACAATACAGTGCCACTGACACGGCCTGCAACGAAAACATGCGGTCTCTCCTTCACTGCAGCCGAGGTGAGTAAGACATTTAAACGTGTTAACCCTCGCAAGGCTGCAGGCCCAGACGGCATCCCCAGCCGCGCGCTCAGAGAATGCGCAGACCAGCTGGCCGGTGTGTTTACGGACATATTCAATCAATCCCTATACCAGTCTGCTGTTCCCACATGCTTCAAGAGGGCCACCATTGTTCCTGTTCCCAAGAAAGCTAAGGTAACTGAGCTAAACGACTACCGCCCCGTAGCACTCACATCCGTCATCATGAAGTGCTTTGAGAGACTAGTCAAGGACCATATCACCTCCACCCTACCTGACACCCTAGGCCCACTCCAATTTGCTTACCGCCCAAATAGGTCCACAGACGATGCAATCTCAACCACACTGCACACTGCCCTAACCCATCTGGACAAGAGGAATACCTATGTGAGAATGCTGTTCATCGACTACAGCTCGGCATTCAACACCATAGTACCCTCCAAGCTCGTCATCAAGCTCGAGACCCTGGGTCTCGACCCCGCCCTGTGCAACTGGGTACTGGACTTCCTGACGGGCCGCCCCCAGGTGGTGAGGGTAGGCAACAACATCTCCTCCCCGCTGATCCTCAACACAAGGGTGCGTTCTGAGCCTTCTCCTGTACTCCCTGTTCACCCACGACTGCGTGGCCACGCACGCCTCCAACTCAATCATCAAGTTTGCGGACGACACAACAGTGGTAGGCTTGATTACCAACAACGACGAGACGGCCTACAGGGAGGAGGTGAGGGCCCTCGGAGTGTGGTGTCAGGAAAATAACCTCACACTCAACGTCAACAAAACTAAGGAGATGATTGTGGACTTCAGGAAACAGCAGAGGGAACACCCCCCTATCCACATCGATGGAACAGTAGTGGAGAGGGTAGCAAGTTTTAAGTTCCTCGGCATACACATCACAGACAAACTGAATTGGTCCACTCACACAGACAGCATCGTGAAGAAGGCGCAGCAGCGCCTCTTCAACCTCAGGAGGCTGAAGAAATTCGGCTTGTCACCAAAAGCACTCACAAACTTCTACAGATGCACAATCGAGAGCATCCTGGCGGGCTGTATCACCGCCTGGTATGGCAACTGCACCGCCCTCAACCGTAAGGCTCTCCAGAGGGTAGTGAGGTCTGCACAACGCATCACCGGGGGCAAACTACCTGCCCTCCAGGACACCTACACCACCCGATGTCACAGGAAGGCCATAAAGATCATCAAGGACATCAACCACCCGAGCCACTGCCTGTTCACCCCGCTATCATCCAGAAGGCGAGGTCAGTACAGGTGCATCAAAGCTGGGACCGAGAGACTGAAAAACAGCTTCTATCTCAAGGCCATCAGACTGTTAAACAGCCACCACTAACACTGAGTGGCTGCTGCCAACACACTGACACTGATTCAACTCCAGCCACTTTAATAATGGGAATTGATGGGAAATGATGTAAATATATTACTAGCCACTTTAAACAATGCTACCTTATATAATGTTACTTACCCTACATTATTCATCTCATATGCATACATATATACTGTACTCTATATCATCGACTGTATCCTTATGTAATACATGTATCACTAGCCACTTTAAACTATGCCACTTTGTTTACATACTCATCTCATTTGTACATACTGTACTCGATACCATCTACTGTATCTTGCCTATGCTGCTCTGTACCATCACTCATTCATATATCCTTATGTACATATTCTTTATCCCCTTACACTGTGTAAAAGACAGTAGTTTTGGAATTGTTAGTTAGATTACTTGTTATTACTGCATTGTCGGAACTAGAAGCACAAGCATTTCGCTACACTCGCATTAACATCTGCTAACCATGTGTATGTGACAAATAAAATTTGATTTGATTTGATTTGATTTAAATGTGTTTTTGCTAAATGTTCAGTGGGAATTGTTAAAAGTAGTAGCGCATAGAGTTGTATGGCTGAACATTGAACTCAATTGGTTTTGTTAGTGTAACGTCTGCTTCCAACTCACACCCTCAAACACGTAGATCCCCTGAACGCAGCTCACTTTCCAGCCCACTTCCAGCTCACACTCTCAAACACCTAGATCCCCTGAACGCAGCTCACTCTCCAGATCCCAATCACCGGAATTCTACACACCTGTATGTCATTATCACACACTATTTAGTTCAGTTCTCTGCACCCCATCACTGTGAGGTATTGTTTGTTTTGTGACACGTCTTTCAGAGCGCTGTTGATCCTGTGAGCTACTCCTCCCGTTTATGATAGGTTTTGCCTGCCTCACTAACGACGCCTTTTGCCTATTCCCTGCCTGTACAGTAGCATATCAGATTTCCTGTTATCTACCTATTGCCCGATCTCCCGGACTATGTTACTGGCCTTTTCCCAGCCTGTACTGTTCCCCTTTTGGACCCCCTGTGTATGACCTTCTGCCTGCCCCTGGACACAGCTACCTACCTACCTACCTGCCTCCTGTGGTCCTTTGCAATAAACATCTGCTGCGCCCTGCGCTTGAAACCAGCTCTCTGTCTCCCCTCATGTTCATTACAGTTAGGTAATACAAAATAAAAGGAAAAATCTGAGTCTCAGCGTAAATAACATCACCATGGAATTGCCCCCGGTTAAAAGAGCGAGCAAGGAAATCATTCATGAGGTGAGTGAGTAGAGAAGTGTTCTATTTAAAAATGTCACCCCTCATTATGGTTCAAACACACTCCAGATGAATTTAGTTCACATACATGCACACACACATCAATAGCATTGCCTGGGCCATTGAGGTGGTGCGATGGGTTTGATCACACCATCTGGATCAACACAGCTCCACAGTGAACCAGCTTGGAAACACACCCCTGTCTTCACACCCCTGTGCTGCCACGCCATGGCAAGACCTGCTGCCTTGGGATGAATGATCATCCTCTAACAGCACTCCATGTAGCTCTACCACTGAGCTTAAGTAACCTACTTTCTTATTACTATCTTTCTGTCTGTCTACTTGGGTAAAGAGAATAAGAAGCTAAACTGTCTCGTTTACTGTGCTTTGATTCTTCCTTGACACATGTTGTAACACACACACACACACACACACACACACACACACACACACACACACACACACACACACACATACACACACACACACACACACACACACACACAGCCTGGGATGCTTTCGTGTCTCCCGCCCACACACACTTCAGACTGGAGCAGCATCAAGACGAGTCACCATCTGGAGTGTCTACACTGGCAGAGCAAACAGAGTCATCTACCTATCAGGACTAATCTACCAACACACAGAGATAAGTGTATATGTGCTTAATCGCATGTTCTGGGAAATTAAATTAACATAAATGTGAGATTTCAAACTGAGTACTTCCATGTAGTCTGGCCCAGGAGTGTGAAGGTGAACGGAAAGGTACTGGAGGAACCGCCATTGCTGTCTCTGACTGGCCGGTTCCTCTCTCTCCACTGGGATTCTCTGCCTCAAACCCTATTACAGGGGCTGAGTCACTGACTTACTGATGCTCTTCCCTAGGAGGGGTGCGTCACTTGAGTGGGTTGAGTCACTGACGTGATCTTCCTGTCTGGGTTGGCGCCCCCCCTTGGGTTGTGCCGTGGCGGAGATCTTTGTGGGCTATACTGGGCCTTGTCTCAGGATGGTAAGTTGGTGGTTGAAGATATCCCTCTAGTGGTGTGGGGGCTGTGCTTTGGCAAAGTGGGTGGGGTTATATCCTGCCTGTTTGGCCCTGTCCAGGGGTATCGTCGGATGGGGCCAGTGTCTCTCGACCCCTCCTGTCTCAGCCTCCAGTATTTATGCTTCAGTAGTTTGTGTCGGGGGGCGGGTGACGCACCCCTCCTAGGGACGGCTTGGAAGAGCATCAGTCTGTTATATCTGGAGTATTTCTCCTGTCTTATTCAGTGTCCTGTGTGAATTTAAGTATGCTCTCTCTAATTCTCTCTCTCTTTCTTTCTTTCTTTCTCTCTCTCGGAGGACCTGAACCCTAGGACCATGCCTCAGGACTACCTGGCCTGATGACTCCTTGCTGTCCCCAGTCCATCTGGCCGTAATGCTGCTCCAGTTTCAACTGTTCTGCCTGCGGCTATGGAACCCTGACCTGTTCACAGGACGTGCTACCTGTCCCAGACCTGCTGTTTTCAACTCTCTAGAAACAGCAGGAGCGGTAGAGATACTCTGAAAGATCGGCTATGAAAAGCCAACTGACATTTACTCCTGAGGTGCTGACCTGTTGCACCCTCAACAACCACTGTGATTATTATTATTTGACCCTGCTGGTCATCTATGAACATTTGAACATCTTGGCCATGTTCTGTTATAATCTCCACCCGGCACAGCCAGAAGAGGACTGGCCACCCCTCATAACCTGGTTCCTCTCTAGGTTTCTTCCTAGGTTCTGGCCTTTCTAGGGAGTTTTTCCTAGCCACCGAGCTTCTACACCTGCATTGCTTGCTGTTTGGCGTTTTAGGCTGGGTTTCTGTACAGCACTTTGAGATATCAGCGAATGTAAGAAGGGCTTTATAAATACATTTGATTTGATTTTCATTGTTGCCAGAATAGGTCATTTAGTTGATTTGATTGGTGACCAAGTCCAAGTCTCTTGTGGCAGCTCCTTTTCATCTAATTAGTTGAGTTTCAGTATGGCCCAATAAGGCATCCTGTGGGACAACCAAAAATCGCCCTGGTTGATGTTGAATTTCAGTGTAGCCCAATAGGGCAAACTATGGGACAACCAAAAATCTCCCTGAAAGATGTTGAATTTCAGTGTGGCCAATAAGGCATCCTGTAGGACAAGCAAAAACATCCCTGGGAGATACATCATTCTCAGAACACACTGGCCTTGTTAATTCCGAGGTGCCTTACTGCAGGTGGACTCACTGGGCTGTGTCAGCACACACATGCGCGCACACACACACACACACAGCTCTCCCCGAACACTCTTGGAAGAGGGCAATGATTTGGCTGTACTAGTGGTTCAAAATATTATTATTTTTTTAAACGAAAAAGTGGTGCGTTGCATATGTATTCACCCCCTTTGTTATGAAGCCCCTAAATAAGATCTGGTGCAACCAATTACCATCAGAAGACACATAATTAGTTAAATAAATCTAAGTGTCACATGATCTGTCACATGATCTCAGTATATATACACCTGTTCTGAAAGGCCCCAGAGTCTGCTTCACCACTAAAGCAAGGGGCACATCCAAGCAAGCGGCACCATGAAGACCAAGGAGCTCTCCAAACAGGTCAGGGACAAAGTTGCGGAGAAGTACAGATCAGGGTTGGCTTATAAAAAAAATATCTGAAACTTTGAACATCCCACGGAGCACCATTAAATCCATTACTAAAATTTGGAAAGAATATGACACCACAACAAACCTGCCAAGAGAGGGCCACCCACCAAAACTCACGAACTAGGCAAGGAGGGCATTAATCAAAGAGGCAACAAAGAGACCAAAGATAATCCTGAAGGAGCTGCAAAGTTATACTCAAGTTTTCCGTTTTTTTGATGTCATGGCTTTAGTGGTTTCATGGTTTCCAGAAAATGATGTCATGGCTTTAGAAGCTTCTGATAGGCTAATTGGCATAATTTGAGTCAATTGGAGGAGTACCTGTAAATGTATTTCAAGGACTACCTTCAAATTCAGTGCATTTTTGCTTGACATCATAGGAAAATCAAAAGAAATCAGCAAAGACCTCAGGAAAACAAATTGCCTGGTCTGGTTCATCCTTGGGAGCAATTGCCAAACACCTGAAGGTACCACGGTCATCTGTACAAGCAACCGTATGCAGGTCTAAACACCATGGGACCACACAGCCATCATAGTGCTCAGGAAGGAGACGCGTTCTGTCTCCTAGAGATGAACGTACTTTGGTGTGAAAAGTGCAAATCAATCCCAGAACAACAGCAAAGGACCTTGTGAAGATGCTGGAGGAAACAGGTACAAAAGTATCTATATCCACAGTGAAACAAGTCCTATTTTGACGTAACCTGAAAGGCCGCTCAGCAAGGAAGTAGCCACTGCTCCAAAACCGCCATAAAAAAGCCAGACTACGGTTTGCAACTGCACATGGGGACACAGATCATACTTTTTGGAGAAATGTCCTCTGGTCTGATGAAACAAAAAATAGAACCGTTTGACCATCGTTATGTTAGGAGGAAAAAGAGGAAGGCTTGCAAGCCGAAGAACACCATCCCAACTGTGAAGCACGGGGGTGGCAGCATCATGTTGTGGGGGTGCTTTGCCGCAGGAGGTACTTGTGCACTTCACAAAATAGATGGCTTCATGAGGCTGGAAAATTATGTGGGTATATTGAAGCAACATCTCAAGACATCAGTCTTGAGTTAAAGCTTGGTCACAAATGGGTCTTCCAAGTGGACAATGACCCCAAGCATACTTCCAAAGTTGTGTCAAAATGGCTTAAGGACAATAAAGTCAAGGTATTGGAGTGGCCATCACAAAGCCCTGACCTCAATCCTATAGAACATTTGTGGGCAGAACTGAAAAAGTGTGTGCGAGCAAGGAGGCCTACAAACCTGACTCAGTTACACCAGCTCTGTCAGAAAGGAATGGGCCAAAATTGTGGAATGTTTGACCCAAGTTAAACAATGTGAAGGCAATCCTACCAAATACTAATTGAGTTTATGTACACTTCTGACCCACTGGGAATGTGATGAAAGAAATAAAAGCTGAAATTAATCATTATCTCTACTATCAATTGGTGATTCTAACTGACCTAAGACAGGGAATTTTTACAATGCTTAAATTAAATGTCAGGAATTGTGAAAAACTGAGTTGAAATAAATTTGGCTAACGCATATGTAAACTTCCGACTTCAACTGTAGATGGGAGGGGTTAAGGGTAGCTGAAGAAAAACAAACAAAAGATAACCTATGTAAAATATACTGTCCGTGAAATGTATGTAATATGAAGTATGTATAAGACGAAAGTGGAAGCTTAAGTATTGTTGTCCATTAGTTGATACCAACTAAGGGAGTGCTGGTAGGGTTAGGGGAAAAAAATAAAGAAGGAAAATATATTTAAAAATATATATATATATATTTAAAATTAAAAAAAAAAAATTAAAAAAATATATATATATATATATATATATATTTATACCCCCCAAAAATATATATGGGGGATTGGAAATGATGCAGACAATTACATTGATGGAAGCCATGATCTATATGCAATATTAAAGCCGATTCTACCACTTAATAAAAAATGTAAATGTAATATAAAAAATAAGATCCTCAGGAAACAGCTCTAGTAGTAATCTATTGATTAGTAATCAATGTATTCCTGCGGGGGAGGGGGGGATCTTCCTGGGGAATAAATCTACATGTATAAATTGTGGTGGCCACAATTTAGCAGTGGCAGTGTGCCACTACTAAAAAGACAGTACTGTGCAGCAGTCTTCATCGACCTTGCCAAGGCTTTCGACTCTGTCAAACACCATATTCTTATCGGCAGACTCAGTAGCCTCGGTTTTTCTAATGACTGCCTTGCCTGGTTCACCAACTACTTTGCAGACAGAGTTCAGTGTGTCAAATCGGAGGGCATGCTGTCCGGTCCTCTGGCAGTCTCTATGGGGGTGCCACAGGGTTCAATTCTCGGGCCGACTATTTTCTCTGTATATATCAATGATGTTGCTCTTGCTGCGAGCGATTTCCTGATCCACCTCTACGCAGACGACACCATTCTGTATACTTACGGCCCGTCCTTGGACACTGTGCTATCTAACCTTCAAACGAGCTTCAATGCCATACAACACTCCTTCTATGGCTGCTCCAACTGCTCTTAAACACTAGTAAAACCAAATGCATGCTTTTCAACCGTTCGCTGCCTGCACCCGACCTAGAATATGTGGACATATATAAGTACCTAGGTGTCTGGCTAGACTGTAAACTCTCCTTCCAGACTCATATCAAACATCTCCAATCTAAAATCAAATCTAGAGTCGGCTTTCTATTCCGCAACAAAGCCTCCTTCACTCACGCCACCAAACTTACCCTAGTAAAACTGACTATCCTACTGATCCTCGACTTCGGCGACGTCATCTACAAAATAGCTTCCAATACTCTACTCAGCAAACTGGATGCAGTTTATCACAGTGCCATCCATTTTGTTACTAAAGCACCTTATACCACCCACCACTGCGACCTGTATGCTCTAGTCGGCTGGCCCTCGCTACATATTCGTCGCCAGACCCACTGGCTCCAGGTCATCTACAAGTCCATGCTAGGTAAAGCTCCGCCTTATCTCAGTTCACTGGTCACAATGGCAACACCCACCCGTAGCACACGCTCCAGCAGGTGTATCTCAATGATCATCCCTAAAGCCAACACCTCATTTGGCCGCCTTTCCTTCCAGTTCTCTGCTGCCTGTGACTGGAACGAATTGCAAAAATCGCTGAAGTTGGAGACTTTTATCTCCCTCACCACTAACCGATCGCTGCAGCTGTACATAGTCTATCGGTAAATAGCCCACCAAATTTTACCTACCTCATCCCCATACTGTTTATATTTATTTACTTTTCTGCTCTTTTGCACACCAATATCTCTACCTGTACATGACCATCTGATTATTTATCACTCCAGTGTTAATCTGCAAAATTGTAATTATTCGCCTACCTCCTCATGCCTTTTGCACACAATGTATACAGACTCTCTTCTTTTTCTACTGTGTTATTGACGTGTTAATTGTTTACTCCATGTGTAACTCTTTGTTGTCTGTTCACACTGCTATGCTTTATCTTGGCCAGGTCGCAGTTGCAAATGAGAACTTGTTCTCAACTAGCCTACCTGGTTAAATAAAGGTGAAATAAATTAAAAATAATAATAAATAAATGTATATAGGAGAAACACTGGACATTTACCATCAAACCCGATGTAACCCAATAGCATTAGAATCGCAAAACACTAGGGGAGAGTGGGGTTGTTCAACTGACTAGGTATCCCATATTCAGTAAGTTGAGCCAAATGGTTAAATTGAGCCACCCTTGTTTCTAGAAAACCATACACAAAATGTATTATTTGACTAAATATTTAGGAAGAGCTCATAATTTCATGGAGCCTGTCAAGAAGAAAAAAACACATGGAAAAAGTGGTACGCAAGTTAGGTTGAAAAAACGGATTTCCACCAAGTCAAATTAATTTATTGTGTTAGAGGTTTCATGATGCTTGTATCTAAACCAAAGTTGATTATTTTAAGCTTGTTCTATACATCAGTTGGGGTCTCTAAGCTTCCATATGAGGTTTAAGCTTCCATATGAACCTAGCATGAAAGTGCATCCTTGTGGCTGTGTAGGCTAATATAGTCAAAACGTTTGCCTTGGGGTAAGTTGAGACAATTGCAAGTTGAGCAAATTGAAGTGTTTTCTCTCCAGGGGTAATGCAATGCACCCTCTACACCCTGTTTGAGAGGCTTCCCTCTGGCCGGCGCTTCAGTATGCCCATGGCCAAGAAGAACGTGTTCAAACATTTATTCGTTCCATGTGCTGTTGGACTACTAAATGCAAAGTAAATTGTATCAGTATATGTTCTTATCCTTCCAGTGCAGTTGGGACAGCTGCCGGTTATGAGTGAATGTATTAATGTTCTCTATGTTGTTAGTGTATGCAACATGATGGTTTAAATGTGTATGATGTGAGAATGTATTTGTATGGGGTCCTTTTAATGGAAGGTGATGCCAAATAAACATTTCCATCCTGGATGGGCAATAAAGTTGTATTCTATTCTATTATCGCTGAGATATGAGGTAAGAACAGGGCCTGGCCTATGTTAAAAGTGTTTTAAAAAGTACAGTGTTTGTTAGGTGTTAAGCCAGTGTTAAAATATGCTTTACAAAAAGGAATTGCGATTGTGTTGAATACAGAAATGTGTAAGTGGCTTAACTTACCCTGACCCACGGTTCGATTTACCCCATACTTTTTTTGGACAAGCTATGTTTTAAAAACTGTAATGTTTGAATTAATTCTGATTATATTGAACTTATACTGTATACTGTTTTTTGGGGGTGGGATTGGCATAGGGTGTGGGGGGTCCATGGGTTGCTTTGGACATTTTTGGGGGATTCCACATGTCTTATTCATTATCCAAATCAGATGTTGGGTAATATATTTCTTGAATATTATCTGAATCCTAGACATTAAAATGGCCAATTAGGGTGCAATCAATTAGCTTAATTTCTCAGAGATAAAACTTCATTTAAACAATAGAATGTTTCAGGAATGCCAATCTTACCTGTTTCTAACTACAGAAAGAATTTCAGAACAATCTGAGAGGGTGGGTGTCATGGCTTGCTGAAATGACATGGAAACGACTCATGTCTGCCATTTCCTCTGGAGGATTGATATGAGTGTTAGCTCGGCAGCAGGGCGAGAACAAGGGAGGAAAAGAGAGCGAGAGTAAATGAGTGAAGGAGCAAGAGAGTTGGAACTATGGCCTCTGATTCAGAGAGCTCATTCATTTTCAGAGGTGAATTAGACTGGCAGCGTTTGATCAGGTCTAGCACTCACAGAGTAGAGTGATGGACAGCTGATTAGGAAGCCTTCGGCTCTTCCTATGGTAATCACAGGTGTCTTTGAGAGCCATGAGAATGTACTCCTGGTGTGTGTGTGTGTGTGTGTGTGTGTGTGTGTGTGTGTGTGTGTGTGTGTGTGTGTGTGTGTGTGTGTGTGTGTGCGTGCGTGCGTGCGTGTGTTTGTTTGTGTGTGTATTGATGAGAAGAGCAGAGGTGGGAAAGGTAATATAAAATCAAAGCAGAATCAATCTTCTCCTCTATCAAAGCAATAATTGCCTCAGAAGCATTAACATCAGTCAAATCGAAAATGTATCAAAAGACAGTACAGATGTTATGTCAGTCCGGGAGCAGAATTTTTACAGACGTCTTCAAGTAAGGTGTTACAGTTATTCTGTATGTGAGACACTTTTGTAACTTTCAACTTCATGGTGTTCTCGTCATTGTCTGCATCCCTGGCGTTGTTGGGAGGTTGCTGGATCGAATCCCCGAGCTGACAAGGTAAAAATCTGTCGTTCTGCCCCTGAGCAAGGCACTGTTCCCCGTGCACCGGAGACAAGGATGTCGATTAAGGCAGCTCTCCGCACCTCTCTGATTCAGAGGGGATGTGTTAAATACGGAAGACACATTTCAGTTGCTTTCAGTTGTACAACTGACTAGGTATCCCCTCTCCCTCCCCACCACTTTTTCTCTCTCTCTCTCTCTCTCTCGCTCTCTCCTCTCACTGTCCTCTCTCTTTACTGCAAATGATTTAGCCCCAGCCGCATTAATCCCATTATAAGTACATATCCTCCCCTGAACCAATAGGGAACTGTTTATTTGTCTTTAACACAATATGCTAATACTATGTGGGAGTAGTAATTCAAATAACATGCCCCAAACGCATTCCCCAAGAATGCGCTACAGACAGTCACTGCCCACTCCACTGCCGTTGAGAGCTGAGAACATGGCTAATGGCTAATGCATTCCCCTATGGTTTCACACCAGCTATTGTTCTACTGTACAGTAGAGAGCGTTTTGTAATGATTGTATTTTGTGGTGTTGTAAGGCGGAGGTTGTGTGTCGGTCATCCAATTGTTTCCTGGGTTTGAGTTAGCGTGGAGGGGCTAGAGCTGAATACAGCAGGAAGGGATGAAACACACACACACTCGCAAACACACACTTGCAAACACAAAACTTGCAAACACACACACGTGCACACACACAGGACAGAAGCTAGCGGCATACACATTCAAGTGCCCTCTCAGAGGCTTTGTAGAAAGGTAGATTAGTCTTCTGATGTGGCTGTATGCTTTGCTGCAGCATGTCTGGAGGTGTGAGTGACTGAGTGAGTGAGTGAGTGAGTGAGTGAGTGAGTGAGTGAGTGAGTGAGTGAGTGAGTGAGTGAGTGAGTGAGTGAGTGAGTGAGTGAGTGAGTGAGTGAGTGTGTGTGTGTGTGTGTGTGTGTGTGTGTGTGTGTGTGTGTGTGTGTGTGTGTGTGTGTGTGTGTGTGTGTGTGTGTGTGCGCGTGTGTGTGTGTGTGTGTGTGTGTGTGTGTGTGTGTGTGTGTGTGTGTGTGTGTGTGTGTGTGTATGTTTGTGCCTTATGATGGTAAAACAGATTTGATTAATGGGCTGGTAGAGTTTTTGCAGTTTGTGTTTGATGCTCATTAAGTCACTTTTCAAAGAAGTAGAAACTACTCACACGCACACACACACACGGACACACACACACCGACGCTACCAGCGCCCCAAACACGCTCGCACACACACACACACACACACACACACACACACACACACACACACACACACACACACACACACACACACACACACACATACTTGGCCCCTAAACCCCAAACCAAGCAAAGCTGTTTGTAGCTGTGGAAAATAATGATGATTGTAATAACTATGACAGAATGAGGATCAAAAGGTTTCCCGCAGCAATCACCAAACACTCACTTATCCTAGCAGACTGCTTTGTAATATATGGGTTGTGCAACAGCAAAGGAACACTTAAAACAACTCCAACAGAATGAGGAATCAGCATAAACACTCACTCTGGCTCCAAATTGACTGAAACAAAATATTATGCGTGGGAAACACAAGAGTTCTCTGGTAATGCATTTATGTACAGTATTCATATGTTTGTGTACGAATGTATTGGAGGTGTTTTATACCACTCAATTCACTCACTTATTATTCCCCACAGTAACTCCTTTAGTGTATATGTTGTGGATTATGTCACGTAAATGCCAAGTTCATGGTCAAAGTGCCGATCCAAGATGGCCGCCATGTCACCTGACAGCTCACCTTAGGGGATCAGGTTGTCACCAGCTGAACACATTAAGATGGCTGACACACACACACACCACACCAGAAAGAAAGAGGCGAAGCAAGAGGGTTTACCGCTGTCAAAATCTGTCCATGAAAATAAGACCACGAAGTGAGGAATTTTGTATGGAGGGCAATGAGTGTTGAATTTGATCAACACGATATAAGTGGGCGTACGTGGTTGCATGGAGGTGAGATCAGGAGGGACCAAAGACAGTACAGTCCTTCCATCTTTGAGGACATGTATTTCCATTAGTGGCATGGCCGATTAATTAGGGCAGATTTCAAGCTTTCATAACAATCGGTAATCTGCCCTTTTGGACGCCGATTATGGCCGATTTCATTGCAATCCACGAGAAGACTGCGTGGCAGGCTGACCACCTGTTACGCGAGTGCAGCGTCAAAAGGACCTTGTGGCTGCAAGGAGCAAAGGTAAGTTGCTAGCTAAATATTATAAAAAACTATCAATCTTCATATAATCAATCACAAGTTAACTACATGGTTGATGATATTAGTAGGTTAACTAGCTTGTCCTGCGTTGCATATAATCAATGCGCTGCCTGTTAATTTATCATCGAATCACAGCCTACTTCAACTTCGCCAAACGGGTGATGATTTAACAAAAGCGCATTGCCCGAAAAAAGCATAATTGTGTCACTTCTCTTGAGTCAGGGTATATGCAGCAGTTTGGGCCGCCTGGCTTGTTGCGAACTGTGAACTAATTTGCCAGAATTCTGACATAAAATTGAAGGTTGTGCAATGTAACAGCAATATTTAGATTTAGGGTTGCCACCCGTTCGATAAAATACGGAACGGTTACGTATTTCACTGAAAAAATAAACGTTTTGTTTTCTAAATTATAGTTTCCGGATTTGACCATATTAATGACCAAAGGCTCGCATTTCTGTGTGTTATTATGTTATAATTAAGTCTATGATTTGATATTTGATAGAGCAATCTGGCTGAGCTGTGGTAGGAAGCAGCAGGCTCGTAATCACTCATTCAAACAGCACTTTACTCGTTTACTGCGTTTCCCAGCAGCTCTTAACAATGCTTGAGGCACAGCGCTGTTTATGACTTCAAGCCTATCAACTCCCAAGATTAGGCTGGCAATACTAAAGTACCTATTAGAACATCCAATAGTCAAAGGTTATGAAATACAAATGGTATAGAGAGAAATAGTTGAAGGGTCATAATTCCTATAATAACTACAACCTAAAACTTCTTAACTGGGAATATTTAACCACCAGCTTTCAAATGTTCTCATGTTCTGAGCAAGGAACTTAAACGTTAGCTGTTTTACATGGCACATATTACACTTTTACTTTCCAACACTGTGTTTTTGCATTATTTAAACCAAATTGAACATGTTTCATGATTTATTTGAGACTAAATAGATTTTATTTATGTATTATATTAAGTTAAAATAAAAGTGTTTATTCAGTATTGTTCTAATTGTCATTATTACAAATATATACATATAAAATATATATATAGCTTTCACCTGGATTCAATATAAAATATATATATTTTTGGTCCTCCAATAATCGGTAAAATCTTAATCGGTTGACCTCTAATTTCCACTGTTAGAGCGGTCACTCAACTATCGTGTCAATACCATACCAAATGTTGTACGGCAGCCATCATCCCAGGACACACTCCACTGATTGAAGCTCTTCCTGATTATCTGATGTATTTTGTTACTATGTACTTTGATTTGGTCTATAGTTTCTTACTTATCATATGATGTGTTTGAACCTTACTTTTGTTGCTATGCTGCACTATTGTTTGCGTACTGCTACTTAGCATTTAGCCTACTGTTAATTTCAGTTCTAATGTCGCGTTCACATCATGTCTTAAGTATCCTAGTCGTAATTACGAAGGGGTGTTTATTTGCATTTTTCCTAGTAAGAAGGTCGCCATTCAAGTATTGCTTACCTTTTGTTGTAGAAGTGACATTGTTGAAGCATTTAGCCTTTAGCATTTTAGCCACTTACGTTTACAGCATTTTGGGATAGTATTACACTAAGTATACAAAACATTAAGGACATCTGATCTTTCCATGACATAGGCTGACCAGATTAATCCAGGTGAAAGCTATGATCCCTTACTGATGTCACTTGTTAAATCCACTTCAATCAGTGTAGATGAAAGGGAGAAGACAGGTTAAAGAAGGATTTTTAAGCCGTGAGAAAATGTAGACATTGATTGTGTATGTGTGCCATTCAGAGGGTGAATGGGCAAGACAAAAGATGTAAGTGCCTTTGGATGGGATATGGTAGTAGGTGTCAGGCGCACTGGTTTGTATAAAGAACTGCAACGATGCTGGGTTTTTAACGCTTAACAGTTTCCAGTGTGTATCAACAATGGTCCACCACCCAAAGGACATCTAGTCAACTTGACACAACTTTCAACACCTTAAAGAGTCCATGCCTGACGAATTGAGGCTGTTCTGAGGGCAATAGGGGGGAAGGTGTTCCTAATGTTTGGTATACCCAGTGTATATGAGAAACTGTGTAAAGCCAGAATCATTTATGTTCATTATGATAACTGCCACTTATTTAATTTTGTTCTCAGAACCATACATACAACTATTGTCCTCTGATGATTGAACTGCCATAATTAAACTGATCAAAGTGATCGAAGAGAATTCATGAATCTGAGTCTCTCTGACAGGAGCCCATTGGCATTCACAAAACCAGCTATACAGTCTTTTCAAGCCCAGGCCATTTCTTAAAGCGTAAATATAATGAAGCCTACTGTCATGACGTTGGCCTGGGGGTAGGTTTATGACAGTCATAAATACCTCTTCCCCCCTTTTACCTCTCTCTACCCTACTTATGTTACATTTGTAAACCCCTTGGTTAACATAGAGATTCTGGGAACATCAGAAGGTGGGGGGAAATGAACTATGTTCTGGTAATCCGACCAATTGAACATATGCGTTGGTACTTCATGAATATGATGTCAGTTCGGTTGTCATCTGAGACATTCTCATCAATGATAAGATGACAAACTCTACAGTGGAAAGTCGACACATCAGAGTTGTCGGATTCACATGGAATTGTTGTTCAATTTAAATGTTTGAATATGAAATTATTCGAGATGGGATGAAATGTGATTTTAGCTTCTAAAATGTGAGAATTGGGTTTTCATAAGGTTAGGGCTCTGCTCAATCAGTGGCCCGACCCTGTGAAGAGTCATGGGTTATAAAACTTTTCAGACACAACCATCTCGCTCCACTATATAAAGCCTTGACGAAAATGTAACCTCCTGTTCTGAGGATGTGAGGACAACGGTCCGATGTCAGAAGGGTTCAGATAATAACTACAGAACGAAGCCAACATCAGCGTGAGCTTTGGTTGCGAATGGTATGAACTTTGAACTCTTATTCACTACAGAAGTGATACCTCCTAGACGTTGAGTTAGCAACAGCAGCTGCAAACGAGGGTTAGGAAGGAACAGACAGAGTATCCCATCTACCACACAACAACGTTACTACAACGTATCCAATTGACCACCAGAGAAATTCTTCAAAGGACAAAGGACTCGGTTTGGCAACATGGCCTTCCATCTACCACCAACCTACTGAAGCGCAGCTCAGAGTAAATATTTATTGCATTTTCCTTTTCCAAATGGGCGGTAATTTAGAATGCATAAGATACTGTATTTATGATAGCACAGCTTCTTCCTTTGGTCCTCAGTCTTCCCGCTCTTTCACTCAAACCCAGCCCTTTTTATTTGTGTAACCAGCTGTCATATCTGTTCTGCCCGCTAGCGATGTTTTCCTTTATGATGTCATTTGTAATCAAGTTATGATTAATTATGTGTAATTCTGTGTGATTAGTTAGGTATTTAGTAAATAAATAATTAAACCCAATTTTGTATTGCTGATTCAACTTGTTAGCCAGGGTTTGTGAAGATAACCAAGAATTTACAACTTTCAGATGAGACTGAATTAAGGTGACGATTAATATTGACTGCTATTGATGTAAAATATTACTAGGTCTTTAAGAGTTTATTCGGAAGATAACATCTCTATAAATATTATTTTGTGGTGCCCCGACTCTCTAGTTAATTACATTTACATGATTAGCTCAATCAGGTAATATTAATTACGGAGAAATTATTTTATAGAATAGCATGTCATATCACTTTATCCGGCACAGCCAAAGACACGACACTACCCTCCAGCAAAGTGGACATTTCAGACAATCATAAGATATTTCAGATCTTTCAAATACTTGGAGCGTTGGTTTAAGCCTGCATGGAATGCCAGATGGGTGAAGTTCACACTTCTAGAACTAATCCATTGGTTCCAATGCACCAGCCAATCAATCACAGCTAAAACGTTTGAAAGATTTCAAATTTTATTTGAACCCAGGTCTGCTAACTAACCATCCACTCCAGATATTACCAGTTTTCCTGACCTAAGGCCTCAGGTTACATCAGCGTGACCAACTGCTGTCACTACCTCTAACAGCGACTGACAGAAAATAAACATTTGTGAATACATCTTCAGGTCAGTGGAGTGAGAGAGAGGGTGATGGTGGAGCGAGAGAGGGTGATGGTTGAAAGAAAGGGTGACGGTTGAGAGAGAGAGAGAGAGAGAGGGTGATGGTGGAACGAGAGAGATGGTGATGGTGGAGCGATTAGAGAAGGTCAAACGTGTAAGTAATATGTAAAGTTATAAACTCAGCAAAAAAAGAAAAGTCCCTTTTTCAGGACCCTGTCTTTCAAAGATAATTCGTAAAAATCCAAATAACTTCACAGATCTTCATTGTTTCCCATTCTTGTTCAATGAACCATAAACAATTAATGAACATACACCTGTGGAACGGTCGCTAAGACACTATAGTCAGGGGCGGTGTGTCACAGCATCATCGGACTGAGCTTGTTGTCATTGCAGGCAATCTCAACGCTGTGCGTTACAGGGAAGACATCCTCCTCCTTCATATGGTACCCTTCCTGCAGGCTCATCCTGACATGACCCTCCAGCATGACAATGCCACCAGCCATACTGCTCATTCTGTGCGCAATTTCCTGCAAGACAGGAATGTCAGTGTTCTGCCATGGCCAGCGAAGAGCCCGGATCTCAATCCCATTGAGCACGTCTGGGACCTGTTGGATCAGAGGGTGAGGGCTAGGGCCATTCCCCCCAGAAATGTCTGGGAACTTGCAGGTGCCTTGGTGGAAGAATGGGGTAACATCTCACAGCAAGAACTGGCAAATCTGGTGCATTCCATGAGGAAGAGATCCACTGCAGTACTTAATGCAGCTGGTGGCCACACCAGATACTGACTGTTACTTTTGATTTTGACCCCCCCCCCACCCCTTTGTTCAGGGACACATTATTTCAGTTCTGTTAGTCACATGTCTTTGGAACTTGTTCAGTTTATGTCTCAGTTATTGAATCTTGTTATGTTCATACAAATATTTACACATGTTAGGTTTGCTGAAAATAAACGCAGTTGACAGAGAGAGGATGTTTCTTTTGTTTAATGAGTTTATGTCAAGTTATATGTCACTGCAGGTATCATAAAACTAATGTCAGCCAAGACAATTTTTATTTTTATTTAACTAGGCAAGTCAGTTGAGAACAAATTCTTATTTTCAATGACGGCCTATGAACAGTGGGTTAACTGCCTTGTTCAGGGGCAGATTAACCGATTTTGACCTTGTCAGCTCGGGGATTCGATCTTGCAACCTTTTGGTTACTAGTCCCAACGCTGTAACCACTAGGCTACCTGCAGCCCTATTTATAACTACAATGGTTAAATGTAACTTTTTTTCTTCTTTTTTTAAAAACATTTTATAAACGAGAACATATTACATCCGTACATACAGTAATATACATTGTCAAATGTCAACACATGAAGGAAGGCATGCATGCACACACACACACAGACTCTCAACATGTTTCCTCTTTCCTCTTTCTTTCTCTTTCATCTAATCAGTCATGTCATTGTTGTTCCGTGCCATGGCTTTAGTGATAAGTCTTCCAGCCTGTCAAACAAATGCTGGGCTGTGAGGCTCAGCCCCACTGTCGGGGCTTCTTTAGTCATACAGAGTGTTTTCAATGTGCTCTCCAACCCCTCCAGCTATTCTCTCTGCTGTACCATTTACCCAGGGACCTCAGGCTTTCTGTTCTACCACTCTCTCTCTGTCCCTCAGTTCTACCTCTCCCTATGTCTCTGATCTCCCTCCCTCTCTCTGCTCTACCTCTTCTCTCACTACATATCAGCGCTCTCTTTTCCCTCTCTCTATCTGTACTCCGTCTCACAGCTCTTTCTCCTCACTAACTGAGAACTGAGACATTTGTCATCCAGCATCTGCTGTCTATTCAACTGTCATGAGGAAACTGTGTGAAATACAAAGTAATAAAGTAGTAATAATACAAAAATGGTGTGTGTGTCATGTCATAAGAACATGTTGACGTTTTCACATACAGTACTCTTCAGTTCTCTGGTGACATGTGGGTGGATGACAGAAACTTCAGCTTTGACAACTTATGAATGGTCCTTTCAATATGAAAGGAGCTGGGATGGCAGATGGCTTCGTGTCACTGATATACTGAGAATAAAGAAAATATTCACTTTACACATGACCATATTTCCTCACCAGAGAACATGATACATTAGTGGTTATGAATAGTGTACTTTGAAGCACACTAGCTATTTATAGCTCTACCTAGTTAGTATTTATTTGCAACATTTGTTTGACCCGGTTCTGGAAATAATCATCAATGATTCATAATGATGTGGACAAATGTAACATTTTCAGGTCATTTAGAGTCACTGTAAGCAAATGCATTGCAAAGAAAAAAGTATTATAAAAATACCTCACTATCTCTCTCCCTCCCTACCTCTCCCCCTATCTCTCTCTGTATGAGATCCTGTTATGAGGTCTCCTCCAGTGTCTTGCCGAGTATGATAATCCCATACTGAGGATTCGGGTCTAAACGTCCCTTTGATCCTACACATTTCACTCTGTTCCTTCACTCTGGGGCCTGGGGGTGCCCTGGGTTTCTCTGGGAAAGAATGCTTAGAGCAGAAAGAGTTTAAGGGAAACTATCCTCCATGATGGAACTGGAAGTACTTTGACAATAGCATTCTTATGTGGATTCTTATTAGAATGTCATTGCCTTTAGTGCCCAGCATGGCAAATCTCATACTGGGTCTCAAACTATACACCCAAGGCTCTCACCAAAAGAGACATGTAAAGGTCATATGCCCTTGCTCTGAACTCCATCCCAATTTCCTTTCAGGCTATTCCATGCATTAATAACAATTTAATGGAACAAGTTATTTGTAGTATCAGCCTTAAACATACACTGAATGAACTGAGCGTTAAGGATTCTGTTAATGAATGGACTAACAAACTGGGAGAACCATAAATCAAGTAACGAGCTAACTCACTTAATAAAGTGTCGAAAGGAGTCAAAGGTTGAAAAATAATAAAAAGGGCCACTTGGTGGTAACACAATCGCTTATTCCAGTGCTGCCATCTCCCATCTGTTCTAATGGAACTGAATTAGAACCATCCATTGTGGGAGCCAATTACTTCTCGTCTGAACTCGTCCACAGCGCCTGTTTTTCAAGTCAAATGCAAGCTAGTTAATCAAATCGTATAGGACGGAGAAAATAAAAACTCTTAAGAATATGATGTAGGTGATTGAAGTCAGCGAAGGGGAAGACAATAGGTAAAAGTGAAAGTCATTTCCGAACTGCTTTCTCTTTTATTATTCGACTGAATTATGGAAAATGATGGAAATGCCGATGATTGTAAGATGTGTTTAACTGTTTCTTTTGGCAGAATGGTAATATGAGGCTATTATTGCAATTATGACCAATTATGCTTCATATTTTACCCACTTTATCAAGAAGGGGCATGAGAGTCTAAATAAAAACAAGTCAGCCATTAATAAAAAATAAAAATGCTCAACTTTTTTTAATTTTACAACCTTTTACATCTTTACAACCAGTTCAATGGGTTCAGAGCGTACTTCTCCAAGATGTCTTATAGTGTAAGGGAGAGGGGGAGAAATATAACTTTAATTTAGGATACCTTTAAACAAGACAAGATTTCATTAACTTTACATTTCTTAAACCAAGTCAAGACGATGAATGAAAAGGACTGGACCCCAATGGCCCATTGGTTTCCCTGCCAAATATATACATAACTTTGTCTGATTTAAATCAGAGTGTGCCAGTGATTGCTTTGATGTCTGAATTGAGCATCTCCAAAACCCATTTGGTTATAGATCTCACAGCCTGCTCACATAGAAGAGTGCAACATCCATATTACATTCAATTTCCAGACTTTAAATAGATATGTCTGAATAGTGAGGGGAATGGATAGAGTACTCAGGTAGCCTATGCTTGGGTACCCCTCTAGCTTGTGAAATTACATCTGCAAAAAAATCATGATCAGAAATCTCTCTCTCGGAGACATCCACTGTGCTGCCTGTCCAGCTAAAGGGGCTTGGTCTGGACATAGCCCCTCCCTCTCTCATCTCTCTTATGGCTGCCCAAAACACTTAGTTCTGTGCCACTGGCAGGTACAGCAGCACCAGCCCACTTCAAAGGGGATTTTTATTAAGGCCATCTATCCAACTGTGACCACTGGCAATGCTCTAGCAAACCACCTATGTCAGGCAGGTGTGCAAACATCCTGTTTTCTTCAATACTGTATGTTGCCTTCCTAAGCCGCGAAAACAGGTGTAACAAAACAACACAATGGCAGTTATTGTTGTATACCCACTAATAAGCTTGGTTTGGAGACAAAGGCGACAGACAGATCATTACGTCTGAGGGACAAATCCCTGGCCTGTCGCAATTGCCTTTCTACAGGTCGTTATCCCCTTTACGCATCATGCCTTCCCAGTCACAGCAAACTCTATGCTCTCTTATTAAAGAGGTGGGAGAACAGGAGGCTGATTAGTCACATACACTCACACACGAGCACACACACATGCAAGCATGCTCGCAGGCAGGTGCACACATATACACAAGCCTATACAGGCATCACACACACACACTCATGTAGCTGGGGTGCCGCGCCAATGTCCGATGATTTGTTGCATTGTGTTCTGGCGCCTTAAATAAGTCATGCTGAGGGTTGGCTTAATTGACAGCTCTGAATCACAGGGCGAAAGGAAAGGGGATATCAGAGCTGGACGTCTACAGGCTATATATTTGCTGTGCCTCCCCTCATTCAGATGGAAACAGCTCTGCCATACATTCCCAATGTATGATATAATACATAGGATAGAACATTACAATAGGACAGAACATTACCATTAAAAAAAAAAGGCTTTAAGATCAATAGCTAATAGAATAAGGCACCAATGTTGAAATATGAATAGATAACATAGATGAAAGAATAGGAATTAGTGATATAAAAACAGAATGGTTCAAATAGTTTCACAATAACAAAGCCCCTCAATGTAATTCAAAATGACCCACAATATGAATAAAAAGTGTTTACGAAATCACAGATAAAAATACGAACCACGTTCTCAATTAGTATTTTAATAGAAGAGTAAAATCCGATCTTAAAAAGGACGTTCAATGAAAAAACAATGGAACCTATTTTAGGCTCAATGAATGAGCCAATTAGTCAAATGGCTATTGAATCTGATACAGTTGAAGTCGGAAGTTTACATACACCTTAGCCAAATACATTTAAACTCAGTTTTTCACAATTCCTGACATTTAATCCTGTCTTCGGTCAGTTAGGATCATCACTTTATTTTAAGAATGTGAAATGTCAGAATAATAGTAGAGAGAATTATTTATTCAGCTTTAATTTATTTCATCACATTCCCAGTGGGTCAGAAGTTTACATACACTCCCTATTTTTCCTCCAAACATAACGATGGTCATTATGGCCAAACAGTTACATTTTTGTTTCATCAGACCAGAGGACATAGTCTGTCTTTGGCAGTGGCTTCTTCCTTGCTGAGCGGCCTTTCAGGTTATGTCGATTAAGGACTAGTTTTACTGTGGATATAGATACTTTTGTACCTGTTTCCTCCATCATCTTCAAAAGGTCCTTTGCTGTTGTTCTGGGACTGATTTGCACTTTTCACACCAAAGTACGTTCATCTTGAGGAGACAGAATGCGTCTCCTTCCTGACCGGTATGATGGCTACGCGGTCCCATGGTGTTTAAACCTGCATACGGTTGTTTGTACAGATGACTGTGGTACCTTCAGGCATTTGGAAATTGCTCCCAAGGATGAACCAGACCTGTGGAGGTCTACAATTTTTTTTCTGAGGTCTTGGTTGATTTCTTTTCATTTTCCCATGATGTCATGCAAAGAGACACTGAGTTTGAAGGTAGGCCTTGAAATACAGCCACAGGTACACCTCCAATTAACTCAAATTATGTCAATTAGCCTATCAGAAGCATCTAAAGCCATGACATCATTTTCTGGACTTTTCCAAGATGTTTCAAGGCACACTCAACTTAGTATATGTAAACTTCTGACACGCTGGAATTGTGATACAGTGAATTATAAGTGAAATAATCTGTCTGTAAACAATTGTTGGAAAAATTACTTGTGTCATGCACAATGTAGATGTCCTGTACGCCCACCTCATGAAAAATGAGTTTTAATGTCTCCAACCTAAGTGTATGTAAACTTCAGACTTCAACTGTACATGAATAGACAAAACACACCCACATATTTCATACAGAATCTCCATACCTGAATCACAGGGCATAAGGAAAGGGGACATCAGGGCTGGGCGTCGTACAGGCTATATATTTGCTGTGCCTCCCCTGTCAGAAGATGAACACTAAACTGAACCAACGGTAGCTAGCCACCGGACACTGAGCGCTAGCAAGGCGCTAACATTAGCCTGCTAGCAAAATAGCTTCGTCATATTACTTCAGGAAAACAAACTTATAACATGAAATCCTGACTGATATTGTATGAGTAAAGTACAAATGTTTTCATTGGTTACTATGTCCATTTAGTAAGTTTTATCAAATAAAAAATGGGAGGGCAGAGAGGACACAGCCTAACTCTTTCAGATGGAAACAGCCCCGAACGAGCTCACGCGCGCAGCGCTGACGTCACACACAGAGCCCAACAAAATACAAGGAGATTCAACCAAAAACAAATTAGGGAAACTGGTGATTTGGTGAATATTCATCACAGTTTACTAACTCCTGTTACACTCACACAGGTGAACACACGCATACTCTTAGAAAAAGGGTTCCAAATGGGTTCTTCAGCTGTCCACACAGGACAGCTGTGTTTCCCTTTTTGGTTCCAGGAAGAACCCTTTTTGGTTCCAGGTAGAACCCTTTTGTGTCCAATGTAGAACCCTCTGTGGAAAGGGTTCTACATGGAAACCAAAAGGTTTATTCAAAGGGTTCTCCTATGGGGCCATCCGAAGAACCCTTTAGGGTTCTATATAGCACCTTTTTTTCTAAGAGTACCTACAGAGCATCACACACAACAAGCTCGCCAGATGCTGTAGAAAACCCCAGCAGAAGTCTCTCAGAGGTGAGAAGGACAATCTTTTTTTTTTCTCCTTCTCCTCTTCCATTGCAACGCACCTTTGCAGAGGAGTCTGTACCGGTACTCCCTGTATATAGCCTCGCTATTCTTTTTTTTACTGCTGCCCTTTAATTATTTGTTACTTTTATTTCTTATTTTTGTAGGTATTCTTCTTAAAACTGCATTGTACGTTTTAAGAAAGTTTTAAGTAAGCATTTCACTGTTGTATTCAGCGCATGTGACAAATAAAATGTGATTTGATTTGAGTATTTTTCTCTTATTGTAATGAGCTGGGCTAAGACAGTCCAAAGTCGCCAGCACCACACAGCGTGCCATGCCTCAACACTCTAAAGCTAAGCCTGAGCGCACCTCCCGTCTCACCTAAGGTCTTTGCTGAATTTGTAATTAAAATGTTGCTGAACGCAGGCTTCCACACTCAGCTACTGCTGCCTCGCAAAAAACAAACAACAACACTTCTCCTTTTTGGGGGTAGAAGCGACTGAGTAATGTGCTAAGGATTTTAGAAAGGGGGAGAAACTAGTTTCAATAAAAGATGTCCATACATTTTTAGGATAAAAAATTGCCAAGCCAGCCAAGACAATGAGGAGGTCTGAGGAGGAGGAAGCGGCGTAATTGATCAAGCTTTGGAGGTCAGATGGTGAGAGCAAGAGGGCTATGGAGAGAGAGAGGGCTAAAAGAGAAAGAGGGCGAGAGAGAGATGTCGCTTCAGGCAATGGAATGGTCGACAAGTGGCTTCAGCTATCACACAAGTAGTCAAATCAGTTATATGGATAAAAAAAAGTTATTGCCTAGCCCTACACACACACAAACTCAGAATATACCCTCTTCCCCAGTCAGCATTTTGCTGTAATGGAATAACTGCTATGGCGCTGTCAGAGAAGGGTGCAGAGCTCCCCTATAATTGCAAAATAGCTGCACACTTATAAGTTCCCACACGCTCCCACCAAAACACACCAGCACTATGCAGCCCAGTAATTAAATGGTATCAGAGGACCAATAGAGCCCTATTGACACCGTTCTCTCTCCCTCTCTTCCCTCCTCTCCAAACCCCCCCCCCCCCCCCTCCTCGTCCCCCCTCTCCTCATCCCCTTTCCCCAGCGGATAGCTACACCACAGAGTTATTACTGCCAATCAGTTAATGCACCTGATGGCTTTGAAGAAGACTCTCTACAATTAGCAGCTATTAGCACTGGGTCCCTAATCCGAGCCAGAAATATGGCAAAGCACAGGAGAGAAGAGAGGAGAGGAGAGTGGGTCTTTTTCGCTGTACAGTTTTTTCTCCATCTGTCCTCTAGTCTTTTTCTCTTTTGACCCTGTGTTTGCTTCTCTTGCTTTATGTCCCTTTTCCCTTCAATAAATTATATTAAGAGCTGCTTTAAGATTGCGGTTTACGCAGAGAAGAATTAATAGTCTACTCTTAAGGGAATTTCGTTCCTGGTTGCTTAAGGTTAGGGTAAAGAAATGCAGGTTCGAGTTTAGGGTTAGGGGTTAAGTTTTAAGAACAAGTTAATTTAGGTCAAAAGTGTAACTCACCATGGCCACCCCTTAGAGAGGCTGGCGAGCGGTAGATAGAGATGGGTGCAGATGAGTGATGCCGCGTCCCGTGGAGGTGATGCTCCGGGTGGGTATAGGACGTAGCCTGCTCCTGAGGTCCGGCGGCAGCCACGCTGTTATCCTGCCTCCCCCTGGGAGAAGAGCTCCACACAGACCCAGCTATACATCCCAGAGTCAGAGACCACATCCAGGGGCTCAGGCGCAGGCGGAGAGGACTGGGGTGGTGGTACATACCCCCTTCCCCGGAGCCCCGCGACAGCGCGAAACCGGAGGGACGAAGCATGATCCAAGCCCAAAGGACTGACAACAGATGTACGGCACGGGGGAAACTCTACTGAGACCAGGCTCATGATGGACACATCCCCATACTAGGACCACTACGAACCCACGTCCACTTGGTTTAGCTCCTGTACCCGTATTCAGGTCCGGCTTCAGTTTCAGCTAAACCCACAGCACTCCAGCTCAGTCGTTCCGGGGGAGAGGAGTCAGAGGATCTCTATATTGCTTTTACACCCCTTACACTGACATTGTGCCCTGACGGAAAGCAATCGGAGGTTTCAATCTCCTACAGAATTTCCCAGAAGAATAGCAAATTTAAACTCAAATTAGAGAGCTATTCTCATGTTCTAAATTGTCCAAGGGGAAAGCACATTGGGTGTCTCTTTCGTGCTCTCACAATCTTCAAGCTCTTTGCCACTTTGCCCCGAAGGTACAGCAAAATAAGTGTTTTCTCTTTCTCGCGCTTCTCTTTTCCTCGAAGGAAAGGAAAATCGGATGACTTTCTGTCTCTCCCTCTCTGGACCTTTGTGTGTCGTCGTGTACAGCTCCTGCTGCTCTTCTGGCTGAGAGCGTATCTGCTGCGCTCACTCTCTCGCTCTCTGATGTGGCGCACTCTGCGTGTGTCTCAAGCAGCTATCAGTCGCACATGGCAGAGCGCCGCTCGTCCCTTTCGCGCGCGCTCTCTCTCTCTCACACACACACACACACACACACACACACACACACACACACACACACACACACACACACACACACACACACACACACACACACACACACACACACACACACACACACACACACACACACACACAATCAGCACAGATGAAGAGGAAAAATATAACCACCTGGTTTATCACCACTCATCCACATCCATATAGAAGAAATAACCACTGTTTTGAAAACAAAACAGCACATCTATCACCCAACATAAATATCACTTTCTCACTGTTTGCTCTGTGGCCACTGGTCCACTGTAGCGCTCCAAAGGTGCTGCAGTATAGACACCATGGGCAGAAAATAAATCCCCTTTCTTTTCTCTTCTCTTCTGTGTGTCTCAGTGCCTCATACTCCTCTCTGGGGGGGAGGAGTGGGGGGGAGGGGGGGTCCTGGTGATTCCACTCACCCCCTCTGTCTCAGGCTCAGCACCTGAACACAGCCTCCTGCTCTGAAAGAGAGAAGAAGGGATCCTAATCGGATCCTTCCCTGGATACAGCAGGCAACACCACTGAAAGCATGAGTGAGAGAAGGGAGGTGCACAGGCAGACAGAGTGAGAGGAGGGAAGAGAGAGAAAGAGAGACAGAGAGAGAGAGAGAGAGAGAGAGAGGGAGGGAGGCTCAGGTGAAACAACACAGTGGGAATGGGATGGGGGGGTTCAAAGGGGTGGGTGGGTGGTGCAGAAGGAGAAAAAACAAAATGGGCCAGCTTAATGCAAATCCTCATAGAAAGCAGAGGAGGGGGTGGGGGTGGGGGTGGAGAGGACTGCTGCAGAGAAGGGCAACTAGCGGTGTTCAGGGGAGGGAGACAGAGTGAGAGGGAAAGAGATATGGAGAGAGAGGAGTGAGACAAAGTCGGAGCGAGGAGGATGAGACAGAGAGAAAGAGAGAGGGGGGAATAGAGAGAGAATACTGGAAATGTGGTAAAGAGAGAGAGAGAGAGAGACAGAACTAAAAGCTGAGTGTGGATATGCGCTGCCAGCTCAGCCGTCGACAGAATCGGAATCAAATCGCTGTCTCCAGCCACGTCCCGCGCGATGGCAAACCAAAACTGACAAGGGAATATTCTAATGGGAAAGCTTTTGATCCTCCCTGCTTTTCCGCAGTTCTGTTCCCCTCTGATCGCATTAGGAAACCAACGGCTCCCACCACGCTTCCCAAAATAGGAAATTAGGGAACACTAACGAGCTTAAGGTGCATGAGAACCACTGATGTTTCCACCCGTAATAGAACAAGGCTCTCTGAATCAAATTAGGACAATGCATTCGGTGCTATTTCCAACCATCCATTTGTGACTTTACCAAAGGAACTACTGGGAAGTGTAATGCTGATGCATGACATGGGAAATCAGATTAGGTCCTGGAACTACGTTTTTAATGTAAGCTTGTACCCACGATGATCTAATTCTCTTCATTTTTACATTTCAAAAATACATTTAACTAAGACCTGACACATGCATTGTAGTCTATGCATAATTCAGACATTTCTTGCATTTCAAAATGAAATAGCTTTACGAACAAAATGCCAGGGAGTTCAGACCTCTGTTAATCTATGGTTCTATCAGGCAGAATCAGAATACAGTGTGTGTGTGTGTGTGTGTGTGTGTGTGTGTGTGTACTGTACCTATCTATCCATGGGCCAATGTGGGGCACTGGCTGCATGCAAATCTCGGCTTAATGGACATTCAAATTCCGAGGAGGGACTCCTGGTCTTTGGCTCTGGGTTTGATTATCTCTGTCTGTGCTCTACATCTCAAACAGAGAACTAGTCCACTATCGGGAATATCAAGAGTGCTCTGAGTAATGTCTACTCTTTCCTCTCCCTTTGTATTCAATGAGAGTCAATATTAAACAACAGAAACTGTCTGGGTTCAGTGATTGCTTGGTGTTCCTCTGGCCCAGTGTTCCTAAACTTCATTCCTCGAGTACCCCCAACAGAACACATTTCTGTTGTAGCCTTGGACAAACTCACCTACTTCAACTCACTGAGGGCTTAATAATTAGTTGACAAGTTGTCCGGGGCTACAACAAAAATGTGCAGTGTTGGGGTTCTCGAGGACTGGAGTTGGGAAACATTGTTATAGACAGCCAATTGACTCCATATTGCTCAGATGAGAAGCAGATTTCCAGTATGTGTCGCTACCTGCTTATGGAGTCTCTTCATAACTTCATCCTAACCCTACGTGGTAACAATTATTCATGCAGGTCCTCATAAAGAGAGTAGAAAGAAACGCGAGAAGAGAAATTGCATGTGTAAAGGGGGTTGAAAACCAATAACTGTGTAGGTTAAGTATCAAGAAGAAAAAAAACCTCAGAGCTGGAAAGGTGCTCGTTTATCACAACTGCTATTTTTCTGTCCCATTAAATTCAGACACAACTCTTTTGTCGAATACATTTGGCCCAAGGCAATACTAGAAGACAGGTTTTTCCAAAGGTGGTACACAGAGAGGATATTTTGGGGGGGTTTGTTTATAATGAGTCGAAAACATGATTTATGTATCACAATGATAATCACGGGAATGATTGTCATTTCAGCTAGTGCATACAATCTACTAATGGAACATATAAATCAATAATTTGCATCCAGTGGTACAAATAGCTTTAATGTAGCTAGCATGAATATGTTCTTCTCATCCATCAACCATTTTCTTTATATGGTATATATGTTATACACTCAATATGCAACATATAATTTTTTTTTTCTTCTATCGCTCTGACGAACATGCAGAAACACACACACAAAATGTCGGTTTGTTTGCAGTTTTTAAATAACTAATTGAATTTGTCCAACTCATCATAGATAAGCGCAGAAAATGTGGTAATTAACTACAATGACCAGAATCCTTGCACCTACAGCTGCCTGTGGGCCAGCAGACAAATATGGAGAGGAAGAGCAATACAGAGACACGAGAGGGATAGAGAGCAGTTGCATCCCTGAAATTTCTAAGTTTGACATATTATTTTACTACACTGATTCCACAATTGAAAGTGAGTATATCCTAAATCTCTTGACTTTATTAGGAACATTTTTCATCTGATTTGGAAAACTATTTAGAGTCATTAAATCGTATACGAAACAAAAGGTCCAAAAAATGTATTTGCTACATGTCTGTATTTGAATTGATATAATGTGGATTTGTGTTTTTTCTCCTCTTATTTCTTTGTGGAATCCCTCTGGCTGTTATGTTTATGTTTTTCATGTTACTGTTTAATAAAAAATAAAACATTTATAAAATCTCTACAAAGGGGCCAGTTCTGGTCTAGAAGCATGATTTCAACTGCTCCTACAGTCTTGCTTCGGTACTGCAGTTTAACATACACCCGGCCCAGAAAGACAATTTCCATAGACAGCCACATAGACGAGTCAGATTAGAAAATTCCTAATAAGACAATTTAGTGGTCACCTTTGTGCAGAAAACATCGCTGAGACCGATTGTTCAAATAATCGTTGAAGACTATTTTTTTCTATCACTCACAGCCGAAGTTATTAAAATGTTAAATTTATCCAATGTCTGCCATGTTTTTTTTTCCTGAAATGAGGAAGTCGGCGCGGCTTGAGCTGCTCCCTGTGCATGCGCAATGAGTGCTAATGCGCATGCGATGTCGGTCCATAAATAGGCGTATGCGAACGCGAGTTGATTACCTTGAAAACAACAATCAGATTATCTTGGACGCAGTCTCCAGTTCTTTATACCTCAGTGATCTCTACATAACAATACATCTAATGGATTGATAGTTGTTATTTAGCCGTGTTAAAAGTATGCCTTATCTACTTTGAAGAACTACTGAAATAGTGATTTTGTCAGACAACAGGCAGCTAGCCAGCTAGGCTAGCCCACCAGCCTGAAAGATGCCTCTTCGGGGAGCACAGAGATACTTTAGCTGACTGGCTGGCTGCTACTACCTGAGCGGAGACGAGATGATGACTTGGAATTAAATAATAAGTCACCGAATAACATAAAAGAGTGATATACACAATAACTGAAATATTTGACTAAAGTCAAATATTGGTTTATATGGTTTATTAATAAGTGATAAGCAGTACATGGGCAACAACTACCATCATTGTTTTTTTTTAAATGAAATAATAAAGACATCGTACTAAAAACAAATATGTAATATACACAACCAAAATATTTGAATTTTAAAAAAAGTAATGTGAATAAATATGGTTAGAGCCTAATAAGTGATACAGTAGTAATGGGCGTTCACTACCATCAATTATTCTATTCTGTGTTGTTACAGCGTTGAACCATCATAATGCATTTACCATTAAAAAACAACAAATCTAAAATTAAATAAAAAAATGTGATTCTTATTCAAAAACCGAACCGAAACCAAACCAACCTCACACACTATTCGCTCAGCACTAACACACACACACACACACACACACACACACACACACACACACACACACACACACACACACACACACACACGCACTTCTCATGTCATAGCAGGACACTTCACATCTCAAGTGACAACAGTAGTTAGTCAGTCACTACACACACACACACACACACAAACACCTAAACAAGTGTGGCTAAGGCCTTCCTGCCAAACTTGCCACCCAGCTTGCAATGTACCCCTGACAGGAACTGTCACCATCTCCCTCCCCTCAATGCAATCCTCCACTAATTGTAGGGAAACACATGAATCACTTTAAATGTGGTCATGAAATATGAAACAACACAAGCCTAACTGTAACTTATTCAGGTAACAAAACGGTTTGACCACTTTTCTTCTTGTCACTGGCAGAAGCACAGGTTTGGAGACTAAATATAGCATAACATTAATTCTGCTTTCTCTGTTAATGTGCAGGAATCTGCAAAGACAGTTCAAAATACTATTACCAAGTCCTAAAGACATACTTTTCATGATGTCGTGGGAAAGACATCATATTCCGGTTGCTTAAAATAAGTTTACAAACCATCCAATTACATCCAGCATATAACCTGACCATGACGTCACAAAGTACATTATAATGACGTCACTGAAACCAATGTTGCCTTCTGGGGAAGTGATATGTCAGATGTGACGGCGTAAAGCAGATAAAACATGTGTCTCCTCATGAATGGAGAGAGGAGATGGACGTGGTAAGGGCTGGAGAGGCTGATCTGTATGCATGAGAGACGGTTTGCTTCAGCTGGCCTGTCTTTGGTTTTGTTTCGCGCCTGAGGGGAAAGACTGGCATTTGAACTGCATGCTGGATACATTACAGGAGCGAGCTATGGTCAGCAGCATGCCTAGATACCGCTCCCAGTTTCACACCATGTCAATCTCTTGACTACACAGTCTGCTCTATGGGAAGGAGACAGAGCTTGTGAATGGCAGACTACATTTATAACTACATTTGTTGACTGACCTACATGGTCTTAAACTCTGTCCACTAAAGCTGATAGCACACGCAGTAGTTTTGGCTCAGTGCAGTCAAAATGCATGTGTTTGCATTTTGTGTTTAGTATCATATTGTACAACAGCTGATAAAACTAACACCGTAAATGTGTGGAATAATTTGATCAGTGTTCTTCCTGATGGTTGGTTTAAAATGCAATCTACACAGGACGTTCTAATCAGCAGGTTTGCATGAGAGGGAGTTTCGGCTTTTCATGGTGACATCACCATGCAGTAAATTGTAAAAAACTTAAATATTAAGACCTTTAGCTATGAAACTCAAAGTTGAGCTCAGGTGCATCCATTGTTCATCCCTTGGGATGTTTAAACAACTTGATTGGATTCCACCTGTGGTATATTCAATTGATTGAACATGAGTTGGAAAGGCACACACCTGTCTATATAAGGTCCCACAGTTGACAGTGCATGTCAGAGCAAAAACCAAGCCATGTGGTTGAAGGAATTGTCCGTAGAGATGCAAGACAAGATTGTGCCAAGGCACAGATCTGGGGAAGTGTACAAAAACATTTCTCCAGCATTGAATGTCCCCAAGAACACAGTGACCTCCATCATTCTTAGAGCATGAGAAACAAGATTGAACTATTTGTTCTGAATGCCAAGCGTCACATCGGGAGGAAACCTGGCACCATCCCTACAGTGAAGCATGGTGGTGGCAGCATTATGTTGTGGGATGTTTTTCAGAGGCAGGGACTGGGAGACTAGTCAGGTTCGAGGGAAAGATGAATCGGAGAAAAGTACAGAGATCCTTGATGAAAACCTGCACCAGAGTGCTGAGGACCTCAGACTGGGCGAAGGTTCACCTTCCAACAGAACAACACTAAGCAGCCAAGACAACACAGGAGTGGCTTCGGGACAAGTTTCTGAATGACCTTGAGTCGCCCAGTCAGAGCTCGGACTTGAGCTCCTCATCCAACCTGACAGAGTTTGAGAGGATCTACAGAGAAGAATGGGAGAAACTTCCCAAATACAGGTGTCCCAAGCTTATAGCATCATACCCCAGAAGACTTGAGGCTGTAATCGCTGTCAAAGGTGCTTCAACAAAGTACTGAGTAACGGGTCTGAATACGTATGTAAATTTGATATTTCAGATGAAAATTTTTTTTGTAAAAATGTTGAAAAAACAGTTTTTGCTTTGTCATTATGGGGTATTGTTTGTAGATTGAGTGAAAACAATATTTAATACATTTTAGAATAAGGCTGTAACGTAACAAAATGTGGAAAAAGTCAACAGGTCTGAATACTTCCCGAATGCACTGTACACCACTCCCAGACAGTCCTTGCAAAATTCTTCCTTAAGAAATAGTTTTTAGCTACAAAAACAATTTTTTACAGTAAGGTACTTAATTGACACCCAGAAATGTTTCATATTGATATAAACATGGCTGCATTGGGCCTTTAAATATGTAGTATAACTAACCTTGGGGTGCTCCTGTCACGTTCTGACCTCTATTTCCTTTGTTTTTGTATTTATTTAGTATGGTCAGGGCGTGAGTTGGGTGGGCAGTCTATGTTCGTTTTTCTATGTTTTGGGGCAGTTCTATGTTTTCGGCCTAGTATGGTTCTCAATCAGAGGCAGGTGTCATTAGTTGTCTCTGATTGAGAATCATACTTAGGTAGCCTGGGTTTCACTGTTTGTTTGTGGGTGATTGTTCCTGTCACTGTGTGTGTTGTCACAGGATAGGCTGTATAGGTTTTCACGTTCCGTTTGTTGTTTTGTAGAGTTAAGTTATTTCATGTATCGTTCAGTTTCCATTAATTAAAGAACATGAGTAACCACCACGCTGCGCTTTGGTCCGCTTCTTCTCCTCCTATAGACGAACACCGTTACAGCTCCAAAGTTAATGTCTTGTTTCATTGGGGAAAGGTATGGAACCGACCTTGGTTGAAATAGATGATGCAAACTACAAGCGACACGAGTTAATTCCAATATTTACACATTTATATTAAATATTTTCATTAATATGCATTTGTTTTTTTTGTGCGTGTACATGCTTGAACGTTTTTGTTTGTCTGTATGTGTGTGTGTTTTCATGCATGCATTCAGATTTGTGCGTTTGTCTATGTAGATATAATTACAGTATGTTATCTATTTGTTATACACACAAATACATCTTAGCTGACACTACTGCTGAATCCATCACCAGCCAGTGCACTGTATTAACAGTTGAGCCAATAAGGGGAATTACAGCAAATCAATAGGACACAGCCTGCTTATCACTAAAGGAAGGCTTTAGTGCCTTGGTCATAGAAGAGGAGAGGTCAAGGAGGATCGTTAGCTCAAAGGCTGGCGTGTTTCTTTACTGCTCACACAGGCAAACATGAATACGCAAGCATCACACACACACACCTGCTTCCCCCGTCATCGCTGTGTGTGTAGAGTATGCAGAGAAAGACATGCGTTATACTGTAGGCCTACTGCTATTTCTTTACAGCAGTCAATAACTTAGACCACATTGAATGTTAGAACATCCTGACAATGTTCATTTCCACTGACCCTCTGTTCTCTGCCTCTGTCTGTCTGCCTAGTCTATCACAGTGTTCACAGTGAGAAATGGATATGGCAGTGACTGTATGCAGATCTGTTAGCAACTAATAGAAGCCATGTGTCCTGGTGGGAGAGAAATGACAGTGTCGCACCGGCTGCAAAGCCTATCATCTTTTAATGTCATCGCACAGGACATCATCTGATTCCTCTAATACATGATTCAAGAAGGAATGTGTAACGGATGTGAAACGGCTAGCGGTGTGCGCTAAATAGCGTTTCAATCAGTGACGTCACTTGCTCTGAGACCTTGAAGTAGTTGTTCCCCTTGCTCTGCAAGGGCCGCAGCTTTTGTGGAGCGATGGGTAACGATGCTTCGAGGGTGACAGTTGTTGATGTGTGCAGAAGGTCCCTGGTTCGCGCCCGGGTATGGGCGAGGGGACGGTCTAAACTTATAGTGTTACAAATGCATGTCACTTTTCAGAATATTTGGAATATATAATTTGGAATGTAGAATATTTTATATAATTTTAGAATACAGGACATTGAATGTGGACTTTAACTGTTTTAAATTAGGGAAAACAGGGATTTATTGTGTTAATGAACCAATTTGAATTCATTCCATTCAGGCTTTTGTCGCTATCACATGTATTTCTTAAAAAACATTAACATGATTTTTTACCTTGCCAGTGGTAAAAACCTCACCTAATTCTCTATGCCTCCACTTTCTTGTTTATTTCTTTGCATCTATGTCTCCCCTTCATATGTTTCATTTGGTTTGATCCACATGTTTACCCAATACTTCCTCTATTCTGGAATGTGTTTTGAGGGTGTGGGCTCTGCTTGATGGATATGAATTACACAAATACTATTAAACATCAATACACCACAACGCGTACCTTATTAAAATCTATCCGTGTTAGTGTCTTTGAGTATAAAGCAACTAAGCTGCTGTAGAAATCTAGCTGAGGATTTCATTGTACTGCGTTCTAGTCTAGGTTTGGGCTTGGGTATACATCCACTTGCTTAATGGGTAAAAAAAAATAGTTCAAGTCTAACATATTGTTATTGTTGTTGTTTTTTTGCTCTAAAAGCAGCAAACATAATCACCCTCTCACATATGCATGCTCCAATCTCTCCAGTACTTATTATTTTACTGTGAAACAGACAGAATTATGCCAAACTTGTTTCCTGGGACCAAAAAAAGACCATAAAAGAAAATGACTTAGTGGATGATTGCCTTCAGTGTTTTCCACCTGCTTAAAAGGCAATAGCGTTGGTGATATATCCCCTGCTCTACAATGCTATGCTTCCAGGCAGGTGTTCTGACGATTTGACTAAAAGAAAACAGATGAAAATTAATCTTCAGGAGAAGTGCATTCAGCAGTAATGGGCGGGCTTTATAACTAAACTGGTTAATCAATTTTCCACCTCACTGAGGCAGGAGCGTTCTCCGAACATTTTTCACATTGAAATCATATCAGGACGAGAGTTGCAAAAAATGAACGCATTCATATTTTTTTCCTTCATTATTGCTCTGTTTCAACGTGTAGGGACATTATTTTCAGGAAGGAAATACCGTATGAGACCGTATTTTTTTTTCTTGTGTATAATATGTCTCTGTGGAACAGTAGGTCTTAACAGAGTTCAGACAGAATTACATCATCTTACATTATACATCATGTACACTACCGTTCAAAAGTTTGGTCACTTATAAATGTCCTTGTTTTTGAAAGAAAAGCTATTTTTTGGTCCATTAAAATGATATCAAATTGATCAGAAATACAGTGTAGATATTGTTAATGTTGTAAATGACTTGTGGCTGGAAACAGCTGATTTTTAATGGTATATCTATATAGGTGTACAGAGGCCCATTATCAGCAGCCATCACTCCTGTGTTCCAATGGCACGTTGTGTTAGCTAATCTAAGTTTATAATTTCAAAAGGCTAATTGATCATTAGAAAACCCTTTTGCATTATGTTAGCACAGCTGAAAATGGTTGTTCGGATTAAAAAAGCAATAAAACGGGCCTTCTTCAGACTAGTTCAGTATCTAAAGCATCAGAATTTGTGGGTTCGATTACAGGTTTAAAATGGCCAGAAACAAATAACTTTCTTCTGATAATCATCAGTTTATTCTTGTTCTGAGAAATGAAGGCTATTCCATTCGAGAAATTGCCAAGAAACTGGTACAGCGCTGTGTACTACTCCCTTCAAGAACAGCGCAAACTGTCTCTAACCAGAATAGAAAGAGGAGTGGGAGGCCACGGTGCACAACTGAACAAGAGGACAAGTACATTAAAGTGTCTAGTTTGAGAAACAGATGCCTCACAAGTCCTCAACTGGCAGCTTAATTAAATAGTACCCACAAAACACCAGTCTCAACGTTAACAGTGAAGAGGCGACTCCGGAATGCTGGCCTTCTAGGCAGAGTTCCTCTGTCCAGTGTCTGTGCCAGCATCCTGGAGTCGCCTCTTCACTGTTGATGTTGAGACTGGTGTTTTGCGGATAATATTTAATTAAGCTGCCAGCTGAGGACTTGGGAGGCATCTGTTTCTCAAACTAGACGCAAAAGAAGGACATTTCTACGTTACATCAATCTTTTGAACGGTAGTTTATATACAGTGCCTTGGGAAAGTATTCAGACCAATTTACTTTTTCCACATTTTGTTACGTTACAGCCTCGTTCTTAAATGGATTTCATAAATAAAAATCCTCAGCAATCTACACACAATACCCCATAATGACAAAGCAAAAACAAGTTTGTAGAAATGTTTGCAAATATATTAAAATTTAAAAACAGAAATACCTTATTGACATAAGTATTGACAAAGAGATCTTCTGTTGAATCTGACAATTAATCTTAATGGTTGTACAGTCGTCTCAAATAAAACTGTGAAGGACCTCGGCGTTACTCTGGACCCTGATCTCTCTTTTGAAGAACATATCAAGACAATTTCAAGGACAGCTTTTTTCCATCTACGTAACATTGCAAAAATCAGAAACTTTCTGTCCAAAAATTATGCAGAAAAATTAATCCATGCTTTTGTCACTTAGTAGGTTAGACTACTGCAATGCTCTACTTTCCGGCTACCCGGATAAAGCACTAAATAAACTTCAGTTAGTGCTAAATACGGCTGCTAGAATCCTGACTAGAACCAAAAAATTTGATCATATTACTACAGTGCTAGCCTCTCTACACTGGCTTCCTGTCAAAGCAAGGGCTGATTTCAAGGTTTTACTGCTAACCTACAAAGCATTACATGGGCTTGCTCCTACCTATCTCTCTGATTTGGTCCTGCCGTACATACCTACACGTACGCTACGGTCACAAGACGCAGGCCTCCTAATTGTCTCTAGAATTTCTAAGCAAACAGCTGGAGGCAGGGCTTTCTCCTATAGAGCTCCATTTTTATGGAACGGTCTGCCTACCCATGTCAGAGACGCAAACTCGGTCTCAACCTTTAAGTCTCTACTGAAGACTCATCTCTTCAGTGGGTCATATGATTGAGTGTAGTCTGGCCCAGGAGTGGGAGGGTGAACGGAAAGGCTCTGGAGCAACTAACCGCCCTTGCTGTCTCTGCCTGGCCGGTTCCCCTCTTTCCACTGGGATTCTCTGCCTCTAACCCTATTACAGGGGCTGAGTTACTGGCTTACTGGGGCTCTCTCATGCCGTCCCTGGAGGGGGTGCGTCACCTGAGTGGGTTGAGTCACTGATGTGGTCATCCTGTCTGGGTTGGCCCCCCCCCCTTGGGTTGTGCCGTGGCGGAGGTCTTTGTGGGCTATACTCAGCCTTGTCTCAGGATGGTAAGTTGGTGTTTGAAGATATCCCTCTAGTGGTGTGGGGGCTGTGCTTTGGCAAAGTGGGTGGGGTTATATCCTTCCTGTTTGGCCCTGTCCGGGGGTGTCCTCGGAATGGGCCACAGTGTCTCCTGTCTCAGCCTCCAGTATTTATGCTGCAGTAGTAGTTTATGTGTCGGGGGGCTAGGGTCAGTTTGTTATATCTGGAGTACTTCTCCTGTCCTATTCGGTGTCCTGTGTGAATCTAGGTGTGCGTTCTCTAATTCTCTCCTTCTCTCTTTCTCTCTCTCGGAGGACCTGAGCCCTAGGACCATGCCCCAGGACTACCTGACATGATGACTCCTTGCTGTCCCCAGTCCACCTGGCTGTGCTGCTGCTCCAGTTTCAACTGTTCTGCCTTAATATTATTTGAACATGCTGGTCATTTATGAACATTTGAACATCTTGGCCATGTTCTGTTATAATCTCCACCCGGCACAGCCAGAAGAGGACTGGCCATCCCACATATGCTCTCTCTAATTCTCTCTTTCTTTCTCTCTCTCGGAGGACCTGAGCACTAGGACCATGCCCCAGGACTACCTGACATGATGACTCCTTGCTGTCCCCAGTCCACCTGGCCGTGCTGCTGCTCCAGTTTCAACTGACCTGAGCTCTAGGACCATGCCCCAGGACTACCTGACATGATGACTCCTTGCTGTCCCCAGTCCACCTGACCGTGCTGCTGCTCCAGTTTCAACTGTTCTGCCTTATTATTATTCGACCATGCTGGTCATTTATGAACATTTGAACATCTTGGCCATGTTCTGTTATAATCTCCACCCGGCACAGCCAGAAGAGGACTGGCCACCCCACATAGCCTGGTTCCTCTCTAGGTTTCTTCCTAGGTTTTGGCCTTTCTAGGGAGTTTTTCCTAGCCACCGTGCTTCTACACCTGCATTGCTTGCTGTTTGGGGTTATAGGCTGGGTTTCTGTACAGCACTTTGAGATATCAGCTGATGTACGAAGGGCTATATAAATAAATTTGATTTGATTTGATTTGAAGTATTCAGACCCTTTGCAATGAGGCTCAAAATTGAGCTCAGTTGCATCCTGTTTCCATTGATGATCCTTGAGATGTTTCTACAACTTGATTGGAGACATTATTTGGAAAGGCACACACCTGTCCATATAAGGTCCCACAGTTGACAGTGCATGTCAGAGAAAAAACTAAGCCATGAGGTCGAATGAATTGTCCGTAGAGCTGCGAGACAAGATTGTGTCGAGGCACAGATCTAGGGAAGGGTACCAACACATTTCTCCAGCAGTGAAGGTCCCCATGAACACAGTGGCCTCCATCATTCTTAAATGGAAGAAGTTTGGAACCACCAAGACTCTTCCTAGATCTGGCCACCCGGCCAAACTGAGCAATTGAGGGAGAGAAGTGCCTTGGTCAGAGAGGTGACCAAGAACCCGGTGGTCACTCTGACAGAGCTCTAGAGTTCCTCTGTGGAGATGGGAGAACCTTTCCCAAAGTACAACCATCTCTGCAGCACTCCAACAATCAGGCCTTTATGGTAGTGGCCAGACAGAAGCAAATCCTCAGCAAAAGGCACATGACAGCCCTGGTCTGATGAAACCAAGATTGAACTCTTTGGCCCGAATGCCAAGCTTCATGTCTGGAGGACACCTGGCACCATCCCTACAGCGAAGCATCACGGTGGCAGCATCATGTTGTGGAGATGTTTTTCAGCAGCAGGGACTGGGAGACTAGTTAGGAATGAGGCAAAGATGAACGCAGAAAAGTACATAGAGATCCTTGATTAAAACCTGATCCAGAGCGCTCAGGACCCCAGACTGGGGAGAATGTTCAGCTTCCAACAGGACAATGACCCTAAGCACACAGCCAAGACAATGCTGGAGTGGCTTCGGGACAAGTCTTTGAATGTCCTTGAGTGGCCCAGCCAGAGCATGGACATGAATACGATCGAGCATCTCTGGAGGGACCTGAAAATAGCTGTGCGGCAACGGTCCCCATACAACCTGACAGAACTTGAGAGGATCTGCAGAGAAGAATGGGAGAAACTCCCCAAATACAGGTGTGCCAAGCTTGTAGCGTCATACCCAAGAAGAATCGGGGCTGTAATTGATGCCAACGGTGCTTCAATAAAGTGCTGAGTAAAGGGTCTGAATACTTATGCAAATGTTATGTCAGTTCTTTATTTGTAATACATTTGCAAAAATGTCTAAAAAACTATTTTTGCTTTGCCATTATGGGGTATTGTGTGTAGATTGATGAGGGGGGAAACTATTTCATCAATATTAGAATAAGGCTGTAACGTAACAAAATGTGGAAAAATGTATGGGGTCTAAATACTTTCCGGCACTGTACGGTATTGATCAGTGAGAATTGAATTTGAGCTGACAAGAGTCTCTCTGTTTTACAACGTCTGTGTGTCTTTGGATTTACAATGATGGGGTGGGACTTTTAAAAATCAATCTGATTGACAGGAGCGTGTAAGGGACGGGTTGCACTAACCGAACAATGACACGCTTCAAACCAATCAAGTTTTTTTACCTCATTAAAAATGACAACCATGTTCCTTTAGTCTGCCTCTTTGCCCAAACCCTGGCAACAGCATCAAGAGCTTGAGACTATAAGGTTCTACAGTATCTGCAAAAAGATGATTCTGAGATAAGTGGCTTTACAGTTCCAAACCCTCATTGGTTTGAATGGTGTCAGCAATTTTGATCTTGTATTCTTTTGAACTTAACAACATGAATTGGGGGTATTTAGAGTACTATATAGGTAGACAAAATTGAAAAGAACAAGGCTTTAAATATCATTAACTCAAATTTGACAAAAATGCTGACAGAACCTTACAGTCCAAAGCTACTGAGCTCCGAAATCCAATTTGAGGCTGCGATGATGTCTCTTGTCACGCTGCTTCCTCAGAAGCTGAGCAATTTGACCTGATCAAAAGCGGGGAGACAAGTATAAACAAGAAATAATTTCTAATTTGCAGTTATCACTCTCCCAGTGTTGCCTATTGCCAATTGTGCAAGGGACTCTTCCTGTTTAGGTCCTCTCTCTCTTTGTTGAGGTTTCTGTCAGCAAGACGGCATTTGCAAGAAAGGAAAAAAATAAAGAAAGTTAGGAACATGAATCAAAGGGAAGCAGGAAGTTTGTCGGTGGTGGTGCGACAGGCTGATACAATTATCAGCTGTGTGCAATGCTCTGAGAAGCACGTAACCACGGGAACACTAATTAGCATTCTGTTTGTGAAGTTCCCCCGGCTTCCGCTCAGCATCTAATTGAAGCGTTCAACGATCATTATTAATTTGTGTCTAATTGGGGTTGTTACATATTGATTTTGGGGAGAAAACATCTCAATAACAGAGGAGAAGTCTGGAGTTCATCGTAGATGCTGCCGGATGCTCGGAAGGCGAGGAAAGGACATTTAACAGCAAGGAAAACTGTTGTCCTTTGGGGTTATGGATTTGCACGTTTTTTTGTGAAACTGGTTGGTGTTGTAGAGAGAAAGGTTGCTTGGTATTTCTAAGCAGCCATATTCAACGTGCATAGGATAATGGAATTCAACAATTAATCTGCCAACCATGAACATCAAACAAAGATGACTCCAACAAACCTTCAAGGACACATATCTCTGAGGAAACACATCATTGTGATGTAGTTTATTACAAAATCATGGCTTTTGTCAGGTCGCATATGTTAATGGGTGACTTTCTAAGACATTGCAATGGCGGCTATATCCACGCTGTATGTAGCACAGAGGCAAATTGGGAAGGACAGTGAGGAACACAATTGCCAGGACCAAGACATGGAGAATAAAAAAAGTGAAGAGAAAAATCGAACAGGATCACACCGTCAGAGGCAGAGCAGCCCCTTAAGGAATACCAAAGAGAGGAAATAGGTTTGCGGCCTATTTTGTTTTATTAGATTGTAATACCTCTCTTACTCTCGCCTCTGTCTTTTCCTATTATCCTCTCTCTGTCTCTCAACATCTCTCTCTCTATCTGACTGTAGAGCTTTGGGGGCCAAAGACACAATCGCGAGTGCGAGAGAAAGAACCATCTTATCGTCTCTTGCAGTATCAAAGGTCGTCATATTTCATCATGCCATAAGACAAGAGAGATATCTATCTCCCTTTCAAGTGTAAACACACACCGTGGAGCCAGGAGTGAAACCTGCAAACAAAGGCAAGTCTCTGTGGGCAATAACATCTGCTATCTCCTTTGAGATGGAGTACTGCGATAACAAAGTATTCTAATTGATTTCTCTGCCTCCTCTTGTCTCCTGGTGCATGGTAATTGAATAGGCCGTTACTGTAAGAGATTAGTTTTGGCCTTGGGCTGTTCAAAGAACTGAGGTTTAAGGTACAGGCATGGAAACACGCAGTCTCTAGTCAATCCCTGATGTATTGTTACCCACAATTGGACTTTATTGCTTAAACTTCCTAATGCTAAATCTGTAACTTACAGTATGTCACAGGTAAACATCATGTTCAGGCCTGCAACAACTGAAATTCCGGGGCAGATTTTACGAAGACTTTTCAAGGCGATTATTGCTCCATTCACACTAACTTTCCAAAACAGATCGTTGTGTGAGAAGCTGCTTTTGATAAAACAGTGGGTAAATAAAAAACCATGTCAAACGTTTGCAGAGAACACAGCAAACACTGATGAAGAAGGCTACTAGATGGAATATCAGCCATAGCCTGCTATAGAGTTTGTCCAACCAATACTGTAGTACTTGAAAGATACAAAATTAATAAGACACAGTATGCTCAATGATTGATGTTTCCGGACATAAAAAGCCAGTGTTTAGTATGAAATGTACACTGCGAGGCAAGAAGCGGCTAGCTAGCAATATACAAACACCACAGGGAGATTTCCAACAGAACTGAACAGAGTGAGCCTCTTTGTATCTTTGACATTTTGTCTGAGTGTGTTGGACAGCTTCCAGTAAAATGACCCAGGAAGAAAGGAAGATGGATGCCGCTGATAGTGGGCTATCAGTCCGCCCGCCCATCACTGTGCCTGGGCACATTCATCACCCTCTCCCACTGTTTGTTCCCCGGCCCACATTAAGGGCCCTTACATTTGAATCCTCTTGATCTAAATAGAAATTGATTTATTGTCGTCGGTGGCAGGCTTCGGTGCTCGTGTCTGACATTGGAAATTTGTTCTGGCAGTGCTCCTGCTTTTTCCTCCTGCCGTTGTTCTCTTCCTAGAACTCGGAATGCTAACTAGGAAGTGGGAAGCTTGGGAGCAGATAGGCGGAGGTGGAGGCAGTGTTGCGTGCGTTTGAACCGCATTGCTGTCGTTGAAGATGTCGCCTCATTTAGACTCTGATGTATGAACTCTACATTTGATGCGGCAGATTGAGGTTCTGTATGTATTGTGTCTAAATGTATATGGGGGAAACAGCAGTAGAATACTCCCCAGCATGGGCTACAAGGCATTATAAACTGCCAGATACATGGAATAACTAAATTTAACATGACAGACAACCGGAATTAACAATAAGTCTCATCTAGGGTTTGGGTACCATTTTGTGAACACCGTACTTCAATAGTCATATCAGGTGAAGAAGCTAAAAAGCTGTTTACAATGACCTTTTCAATGGTAATACTGGACTGACAACACACCAAAAGTGTCCAAAACATCGTCAGACCTTTACTGCAATAACGATTCAGTTACAACACACACACACACACACACACACACACACACACACACACACACACACACACACACACACACACACACACACACACACACACACACACACACACACACACACACACACACACACACACACACACACACACACACACACACACACAGCCTAGAGGGCAGAGGATGCAGGCTGGTGCAGAGCTGAGACGTGGCTCTGTGCCCTGATCGTTACAGCGTGGGGTAATAGAGCCCAGTGATTCACTCTACTCACCTCCACATAAACACTTCTAACATACATGGATGTTTTGCAGTTTGGAATGACACATTAACAGATGACACACATAGCCATGAGCGTGCACAGGATACGTAGGCTTGGTACTGTATCAACGGTCAAAATACATACAAAAATGAAAGGATCTGGTTTGTGAATGGTCTTTTCACAGTATTAAAGTATTTTTCATAGCAAAGTAAAAGCCTACAGTGGACTGAGTAGGTGTACTGTTGGATACCTTTGTGTGAACTCAGGGTCCTGAAGTGACCATGATGTGACCTTAACCAAGCCAAATGACATGGTGCTGTATAATGACAAAAAATTGACTTAATGGAAATAATGCAGACCGATTGACCTGTTTCAGCCTGCAGAGCAAGAGGAAACCACTACTTCATAATTTACCTGTTTCAGCCTGCAGAGGAAGAGGAAACCACTACTTCATAATTGAATTTCCCCCTCCTTTTTTCCTTTTCAGAGAACATTATTTCAAAAGAGTTTTAAATTAAAGTGAAATGAGTGCTAGCTATATCACAGTTCTGCAGGCCCTGGCACTTTTCTGCCGGATTCTTTGAGATTGCCATGGAAACGGCCCTATCATCGTCATGGCTACCTTCTGCCGCTTCATGTCATTTTCCAACGTGTGAGGAGCACTGATAGTGCCCAATCAATAGCCGGGGAAAAGAAGGGGGAACAAACGGAGGGGGGACCCTCATCTTTCTGCAGGGAAGTGTCTGGCACCTGTGCCCGCAAGCTGTGGGAATGGATGAGACAGGGGGCAGGGGAGAGAGAGAGAAAGAGAGAGAGTGTGAGAGAGGGAGATTGAAAGAGTGAAGGAGGGAGAGAGAGCTGGAAAGAGAGAGAGAGAGAGAGAGAGAGAGAGAGAGAGAGGTTGTGTGTGTGTGTGTAAATAAGATGGGTAAAGAGGGAACCATGCTTTCACACCTTGAAGGCACTGACACCATGAGGCCATTCTGTATGCGGTGTCAGCTGTGTGTCTGATGGGTGAGAGTATCGTAGACAGGAAATAAAGAAAACTGCTGCAACCTCTCTCTCTCTCTCTCAACTATCTCGCTATCTCCTCTCTCTCTTCTCTCTCTCCTCTCTCTCTTTTAACTCTCTCTGACTCTCCTCTCTCAACTCTCTCTGTCTGCTTTGCACCTGAATATTTCAATAATGCTTTCTTCGCTCACATATGCAGCGAAGAAAGCATGTTGACTCTGTTCTATTTCAATTGCCGTGAACGTTCTCTTTGCCCTCTACTTACTCATCAAGCCTCATCCACATTGTTGCACATCGACTGGGAAAGAAGCTGCCTTCATCAGTGGTTAATAAATTATATCCTCACTATCTTGCTACATTGCTGCATCCTTATCACTTTAACTATCACTTCTTAACTACAAAAACACAACTGCACATGTACCTACATTTTCGAAGCACGTCTGCTGTTAGGATGGTCAGAGACACAGTACATCATAGTACATCATTACAACAATGACTGATTTCCACTGAGAGTCCACTCCTAGCTTACATTAACACCAATGTCTTTAAACTCTGCTTCACCTAGACTGAGAGACACATACTTAAAAGGGCAAAAGTCAAATCCAGTGATTAGTTGTATGCACATCCTGGGTATTTGCCAGGAGTGATTTTCCTGGTATGTACTCCTGCCTTGCCACAGTGGGATAGTTTATTTCTCTCTACCCACATAGCTCCACAAAACATCTCTTTTGTTAGGTTCTGTTACCCATCCTTCTAGTGGCGAGATTAACCATCCATTTCACATGACAAGAGGAGAGAGTGCTTTACGCTGACGGTTTTGATTGAAGAGTAGTGATGGACATGGTGAAAGAGAGAGAAGTCCAGCTACTCTTTGAAGTTACTTTGTTAAGCTGAAATTCAGTAATTCCCGGTGAAAAAATTGGACACACTAACTAATTGGAATGTCTTATTATTCCCCAGTACTTCTCAGACCCCAGTCAGGTTCTGAAAATGGTACCGCCCATTAACACTAGAACCGCTAAAGCAGTCATTTTTACTGCCCATGAATAAAGTGTTTTATTACTCCTCCACCCCCCCCCCCCCCCCCCCCCCTCTCCGTCCTTGGCTTTTCCTAAATAAATCTATATAACACACGGTCATTGTTAGAATCGTAATATCACAAACAGAACTGGAGTTATAAGCAGTTTTAGAAGGGCATATCATTTTTTTAAATGGTTTTCCCCATTGCCCCTCCTTCTCCCAACAGTAGGGCCTGCTCCACTCATTCTTCAGACAGTTGAAAGTGCAGTGCCCAGCTCATAATCACCAATACAATTGCCTCCCACTGAACCTAAACTACACCGAAACTAATTTCACACTCATAACAACAGATGAAATAAATGAAGAAGGGGTGAGTTGATGAGCTAGGGGAAGCGAACGATGCATAATTATGTAATCACCAACTGTGAATGAAGAACAGGGCGGGCCATTCTATTGATCCATTCTAATCATAGTTCTAATCTTAAAATGGTAGGTACCCTATATCAGTTCACCCAATCTAAGCGTTCTTATCAGTCTACTTCTGGTATACTTGGAGTTTGTTGGCAAGAGTATATGTCACCATGGACAACTTCTTCACAGTCACTGGCGAACAAGTTCCTTGCAAAGAAAACAAGTCTGGCAAAATAAGGCACCTGCACAGCCACTGTACTCCACAACGGTGCTGAAGAACGACAAGATAATGGGGACACAATAAAGAGAGAACCGGACACTATTACGCACTACAACCAAATAAAGGTATGTCAAAGTGTGTCAAAGTGTGTGAAAGTTACCAAGATGTGTGTCAACTGTTAGGACAAGCGATAACAGCCAAATGAAATCCAACTGATGCTATTGCGTGAAGACTCACACAAGCACTCGCTGATAATAATTTACTATTTTTGACTACTGTCATATCAACAATTGTCATTATTGCATTTGTGCTGAGTTTCACAATATATCAAGGCCACTTGGCAATTATACTGATGTTTAGGCTACTGATATGTAATGGCGCTGGAGGGGATCGCTGCCGTCTTATTGGCTCTTAACCAACCATACTTTTTTGTTTGTTTGTTCACGTTGTTCATAACTTGTTACTCTCTCTTATGACTGAAAAGAACTGAGATTATTCACCTCAGATTAGACAAAGAGTTTTTCTTCAATGAGTCGGACGGGAGGGATATACTACAGACGCCCGACCAGGCCCCGATCCCCGTCATTCGCTGGACAAGGAAACAGAGTTTTCACGGAGACCAACGGGACATTCAAAACTGTAATACCTTATGTTTCACCGAGTCGTGGCTCAATGACGATATTGAGAACACACAGCTGGCGAGTTATACACTATCAGCAGGATAGAACAGCAGCATCTGGTAAGACATTGGGCGGGGGCCTATGCATATATGTAAACAACAGCTGGTGCACGATATCTAAGGAAGTCTCGAGGTTTTGCTAGCCTGAGGTAAACCTAGAGTATCTCATGATAAGCTGTAGACCACACTATCTACTTAGAGAGATTTCATCCATATTTTTCATAGCTGGCGCTCCTAGTGGCAGGGTGCTTTAATGCAGGGAAACTTAAATCCGTTTTACTTAAATTCTATCCGCATGTTAAATGTGCAACCAGAGGAAAAAACATTCTAGACCACATTTACTCCACACACAGAGACGCGTACAAAGCTCTCTCTCGCCCTCCATTTGGCAAATCTGACCATTTATTAAATCCTCTTGATTCCTGCTTACAATCAAAAATTAAAGCAGGAAGCACCAGTAGCTCGGGCTATAAAAAAAGTGGTCAGATGAAGCAGATGCTAAACTACAGGACTGTTTTGCTAGCACAGACTGGAATATGCGCCTGGATTCTTCTGATGGCATTGAGGAGTACACCACGTCAGTCACAGGCTTTATCAATAAGTGCATCAAGGACGTCGTCCCCACAGTGACTGTACGTACATAACCCAACCAGAAGCCATGGATTACAGGCAACACTCGCACTGAGCTAAAGGGTAGAGCTGCCGCTTTTCAAGGAGTGGGACTCTAACCCCGAAGCTTATAAGAAATCTCGCTATTCCCTCCAAAGAACCATCAAACAGGCAAAGCGTCAATACAGGACTAAGATCGAATCGAACTACACCGGCTCTGATGCTTGTCGGTTGTGGCAGGGCTTGCAAACTATTAAAGACTTACAAAGGGAAGCACAGCCGAGAGCTGTCCAGTAACACAAGCCTACCAGATGAGCTAAATAACTTTGATGCTCGCCTCGAGGCAAATAACACTGAAACATGCATGAGAGAATCAGCTGTTCCAGACGACTGTATGATCACGCTCTCCGCAGCAGAAGTGAGTAAGAACTTTAAACAGGTCAACATTCACAAGGCCGCAGGGCGAGATGGATTACCAGTAAGCGTACTCCGAGCATGCGCTGACCAACTGGCAAGTGTCTTCACTGACATTTTCAACCTCTCCATGTCTGAGTCTGTAATACCAACATGTTTCAAGCAGACCAACATAGTCCCTGTGCCCAAGAACACTAAGATAACCTGCCTAAATGACTACCGACCCGTAGCACTCACGTCTGTAGTCATGAAATGCTTTGAAAAGCTGGTCATGGCTCATATCAACACCATTATCCCAGAAACCCTAGACCCACTCCAATTTGCCTACCACACCAACAGATCCACAGATGATGCAATCTCTATTGCACTCCACACTGACCTTTCACACCTGGACAAAAGGAACATGTCACACCCTGATCTTAGTATTCTTTGTTTTCTTTATTGTTTTGGTTAGGTCAGGGTGTGACATGGGTGATGTATGTGTTTTTGTCCCTGTCTAGGGGTTTTGTATGTCTATGGTTAGTTGCCTGTGTCTGCACTTGTTTATATATAGCTTCACGTTCGTTTTGTTGTTTTGTAAAGTTTGTTTAAGTGTTCTTCGTTTCATTAAATAAGAAGAATGTATTCACATCACGCTGCGCCTTGGTCTCCTCCATACAACGAACGTGACAGAACACTTATGCGAGAATGCTATTAGTTGACGACAGCTCAGCGTTCAATACCATAGTGTCCTCAAAGCTCATCACTAAGCTAAGGACTAAACACCTCCCTCTGCAACTGGATCCTGGACTTCCTGACAGGCCGTCCCAGGTGGTAAGGGTAGGCAACAACACATGCGCCACGCTGATCCTCAAAACGGGGGCCCCTCAGGAGTGCGTGCTCAGTCCCCTCCTGTACTCCCTGTTCACTCATGACTGCACAGTTAGGCAAGACTCCAACAACATCATTAAGATTGCTGATGACACAACAGTGGTAGGCCTGATCACCAACAAAGATGAGACAGCCTATAGTTAGGAGGTCAGTGACCTCACCATGTGGTGCAAGGACAACAACCTCTCCCTCAATATGATCAAGACAAAGGAGATGATTGGGGACTTCAGGAAAAGGAGGAGCACGCCCCCAATTCTCATCGACGGGGCTGCAGTGGAGCAGGTTGAGACTTTCAAGTTCCTTGGTGTCCACATCACCAACGAACTAACATGGTCCAAGCACACCAAGACAGTCGTGAAGAGGGAAGGATAACACATATTTCCCATCAGGAGACTAAAAAGATTTGGCATGGGTCCTCAGATCCTCAAAAGGTTTTACAGCTGAACCATCGAGAGCAACTGGTTGCATCACTGCCTGGTATGGCAACTGCTCGGCCTCTGACTGCAAGGCACTACAGAGGGTAGTGCGTACAGCTCAGTACATCACCGGGGCCAAGCTTTCTGCCATCCAGGACCTCTATATCAGGCGGTGTCAGAGGAAGGCCCTAAAAATTGTCAAAGACTCCAGCCACCCTAGTCATAGACTGTTCTCTCTGCTTCTGCACAGCAAGTATTACCAGAGCTGCTGCTACTCTCTGTTATGATCTATGCATAGTCACTTTAATAACTCTACCTACATACCTCAATTACCTCGACACCGGTGCCCCCACACATTGACTCTGTACTGGTACTCCCTGTATATAGCCCCGCTATTGTTATTTACTACGGTTCTTTAATTATTTGTTATTCTTATCTCTTACTTTTTGGGGGGGTATTTTCTTAAAACTGCATTGTTGGTTAAAGGCTTATAAGTAAGCATTTCACTCTAGGCTGTATTCAGCGCATGTGACAAATACAATTTGATTTGATGTTTTCATAATTTGAACGCGTGTCTTGACTGTGCGTCTTGGTGGTTGGGTTATTATTATTTTGGGGTTGTTATAAAAAGAAGCTGTTACGATGTTCTGACACATATGCTTTCTGTTTAATAGTTTTAGCAAAGGCACTTCACAAATAAAATTGATTGAACACAATTTCTGTGTTGTCTGTGTTTTTTTGTTTTTACCTATTGTCCGCAGTAACATAAACAAATGAAAATGCTATTGTGTTATAAAACATTTCAATGTATTCTAATGTTACCCAAGTCGTTCATAAACACAACCAAATTATTATTTTTGTGATTGCAAATGACTGCACATTAGCTTGAAGGGGTGTCCCTCAAAGCCCAGCAGTTCCAGTGTTAAAGGGGTACCTTGGTATTTTGGCAATGAGGCCATTTATCTACTTCACCGGAGTCAGGTGAACTCGTGGATACCATTTTTGTCTCTGCGCCCAGTATGAAGGAAGTTAGAGGTACTTTCGTGAGGTAATGCTAACTAGCGTTAGCGCAATGACTGGAAGTCTATGGTACCACTGACTTCTAGCAGATACCACAGACTTCCAGTCGTCGTGCTAAAGCTAGTTAGCAACTGCACTAGAGCTAGTTAGCATCTTCCTTCAAACTGCACACAGAGACATAAATATAGTATCCACAAGTTCATCCTAAGTGCAATTCCTTGTTCCTGCTCCTCAACCCCACTCAAGGCTGAGCTGGGGAACATCTGCGGACGCGTTCAACTTTCATGAGCCTTAAGACTGCTTTAGGCTTTTAACCACTGTAATGTATTTAACGCATGCATGACTCTCATCCCACCGCCCGCATTAACGGAGAGGGGACGGGGAGGAACCAGAGAACGGTGGAGAGGAGAGGATGGAGAGAACGTGGCGACTAAGGCTGCTAAATAAAGGATGAGGTGATAAAGTGAGGGAGTGGTACGCGGCTGCTGCCAAGACATCCCATTTAGAATTATCCTTCAAATATTTATCTTCGTCAGGCTACTCGGCCATCTGAGACAGATATTGTTCCCTCTCCACATAACAAATTGATGGTGTGTGTGTGTGTGTGTGTGTGTGTGTGTCCCATTCCTTTATGAACAGCCCCCGAAGACAATCTTTTACACTTAACGTCCATCTCGACAGAGAACCCGACTGCCATCAGCGAAGCGTTATGGGTCACTCGTAATGCCTGCACTGTGTGAGTGTTTATGTTGACACAGTTTTATTAAGTCAAGACCTGTTTCAGCGCCTCGGGCTTGTTGTTTTCCTTCTGCCGAGAAGAACAGCGAAGAACAGAAGTGATTTGACTGATGCGGCGTTTACGGCGACGTGAACGCAGTCCATTCAGAACAGCACACCACCTCACAGTCAATACAGTTTAGAACGGAGAGAATTGAATTGAATGCCTTACACAACGAAGGAGGGAAGAGCAGAACCAGCCAGATTTGTATTTTTTCTCCTCTCTAAAACAGATTAGAATTACAGTGTAATCCTATTATAGAGAGTGTTATTCATTTTGTTGTGTTCCCACTGGCCTATGTGTAACTGCCTGTGTTCTCTGGCTGGCAAGGAAAAGGTTATTTGCAGCTGTATAGCATTGGGGAGAAAACATTCCAGCAGCTCTTTTCCTCAGACCTGCACTACTACATCTCTGTTGTCACTCATTATCTTGTTTTGGATAACAAAGCAGTTGTGTGCCTGAGTCAGCACTAAAGGGTATTAGAAAAACACAATAACTGAGTCACTGAGACAAGATTTTAATCCAGTGCCTACTGCAGAGGAAACAGAAGACAAGAAAACACTCCCTCTGATCATGCACAAAGGCACACGTATGATGGCATGCATACAAACACACGCAAATTGAAATTAAAAACCAAACAGACACCCTAATTTCACAGAATTCCCTATAATAAAGGAGGGGGAGAAATTTGTTTCAATTTGTATTCTAGCAAAAAGCAGCATGCCTGTATTCACAGCCCAGTTGGTATGCATATATAACTTGACAGAAATCACAAGGTGTTATGACAGAAACAGCAAGGTCGGCTGCACCCAAATGAGGTTTTAAGGGAGAATTCTCGTTGCTTCATTTGCCCTCTCTATACTAACTCTTCACTTTCAATTAGAGACGAGAGATTTTCACTTTCCCCCTCCATCTTGAAGCCTCTAACCAACCCCTTTCTTTTCTTCTACCTTCTCAACTGAACTGTGTGGCAACAGTTAATACCATCCCTGCTTTACGGCGGCCCAATCATTATCTCATAATTCTTCATAATTTCAGTCATAATATGTACCATTTGAATTGTCACGCCGGGTAATGTATTAGCGCTCTAGCGCTCGATTCCACATTCATTTTTTTCTCAATATGTGGTTGACAAGGATTCATTTACGAGGGTAATTCTCTGAGCGTATGAAGGGAGTGAATATGGAGGGGAATTGTGTGCTGAAACTAATTGGCACCCGTGTTCAAATGGAAAATGCATTTTGTCACCCCGGTTGGGAACTATTTACATTTTGTCGCCCTGGTTGGTAAATATTTACTGATGAAAGTTAGGTACTGTTGATGCTAGCGAAGGCTAATGTTTTTGGCAAACTGGGTTGCTACAGTACTGTATCTACAATGTCTACAAAAGAGAAATTAGAAAAACTCACATACGCCCCAAGTTATGTCAAGCACCTAGATACTGTACATTACAATGGCCCATATGATCCCGTTATGAACATTATACTGAACACTGTACTGTCCTGTGAAGTTACAATAGCGCTGGAAGACAATGTCAGCCGACTCAGCTTCTTTGATCTGGAGTCATGGATGGAAGGCAACATGACATGTTGTAGGTTACTTCCCCATTCCCCCCTCTACTCATAATGAAATAACAGTCGCCTATAATGACGTCTCACTATTAAAAGGATACCTCTGGATTTTGGCAATGAGGCCATTTATCTAATTCCCCAGAGTAAATGTTTATGTCTCTGCGTGCTGTTTGAAGGAAGATGCTAACTAGCGCAATTTCAGGAAGTCCATGGGTATCTGCTAGCATGCAGATACCCATAGATGGGTCTTCAGGGGTGTCCAATCCTGTCCCTGGAGAGCTACCTTCCTGTATGTTTTCGCTCCAACCCCAGTTGTAACGAACCTGGTTCAGTTTATCAACGAGCTAATTATTATTAGAATCAGGTGTGCTATATTAGGGTTAGAGTGAAAACCTACAGGATGGTTGGCTCTCTAGAAACAGGGTTGGAGAGCCCTGGTTTAAAAGGATCAGTCACTCTGCAGGCAGTTTGTCAATCTGCAGGCAGTTTGTGTGCGCCTTTATGCGTGTGTGTGTGTGTGTGTGTGTGTGTGTGTGTGTGTGTGTGTGTGTGTGTGTGTGTGTGTGTGTGTGTGTATGCACAAGTAAACGTGTGTGTGTGAGAGAGAAAGAGAGAGTGTATGTGTGTGAGATTGTGTGTGTTTGAGTGTGTGTGTGTGTGTGTGTGTGTGTGTGTGTGTGTGTGTGTGTGTGTGTGTGTGTGTGTGTGTGTGTGTGTGTGTGCGTGTGTTGTAAACAAATGACTTCATTGCCAATCTTAGATTAAAGCTTTTCGATAAAGCTTTTCGCCTACTGTGACATGTAGGTAATCTACATAGAAATTATAAGATTTATAATTTACATGGATAGTTTCAACATCAATTGCATTGGCATCTATTAGAGTAACGCAAATACTATGACGAGAGAGAGTACACAGAACTTTATTAGAGATAGCATTTTGCCTGGCAGAGGCCCCTAGGTACTGCTGGATCCTGCTATCTTAACACGTATTGATAGACACTAATTATTTGTCGCTAATGCTAGCTGAAGTCCCTTCATTATGTTGGACCTGCTCTCATGAAAATGTAATCAAAAGTAAGTGCAGGAGACTGCTTTGTTGATGTTAGAAACATTGTCCGACTGGTATTGAGGGAATTGTGCAGTTTACAGGTGAAAATGGTAAAGACAATGCACACACACGCGCACACACACTGGGGCAGGGGTACTCAAATGCAGAAAAGTCTGGTGGGAGGAGCTATAGGACGAGCTCTTTGTATTGGCTGGAACTGAATAAATGGAACGGAGTCAAATACAGTTGAAGTCGGAAGTTTACATACACCTTAGCCAAATACATTTCAACTCAGTTTTTCACCATTCCTGACATTTAATCCTAGTAAAAATTCCCTGTCTTAGGTCAGTTAGGATCACCACTTTATTTTAAGAATAATAGTAGAGAGAATGATTTATTTAAGCTTTTATTTCTTTCATCACATTCCCAGTGGGTCAGAAGTTTACATACACTCAATTAGTATTTGATAGCATTGTCTTTAAATTGTTTACCTTGGGTCAAGCTTTTCAGGTAGCCTTCCACAAGCTTCCCACAATAAATTGGGTGAATTTTGGCCTATTCCTCCTGGCAGAGCTGGTGTAACTGAGTCAGGTTTGTCGGCCTCCTTGCTCGCACACACTTTTTCAGTTCTGCCCACAAATTTTCTATAGGATTGAGGTCAGGGCTTTGTGATGGCCACTCCAATACCTTGACTTTGATGTTCTTAAGCCATGTTGCCACAACTTTGGAAGTGTGCTTGGGGTCATTGTCCATTTGGAAGACCCATTTGCGACCAAGCTATAACTTTCTGACTGATGTCTTGAGATGTTGCTTCAATATACCCACATAATTTTCCAGCCTCATGATGCCATCTATTTTGTGAAGTGCACTAGTCCCTCCTGCAGCAAAGCAACCCCACAACATGATGCTGCCACCCCCGTGCTTCAAGGTTGGGATGGTGTTCTTCAACTTGCAAGCCTCCCCCTTTTTCCTCCAAACATAACGAGGGTCATTATGGCCAAACAGTTATATTTGTGTTTCATCAGACCAGAGGACATTTCTCCAAAAAGTACGATCTTTGTCCCCATGTGCAGTTGCAAACCATAGTCTGCCTTTTTTATGGTGGTTTTGGAGCAGTAGCTTCTTCCTTGCTGAGCGGCCTTTCAGGTTATGTCGATATAGGACTTTTTTTTACTGTGGATATAGATACTTTTGTACCTGTTTCCTCAAGCATCTTCACAAGTTTCTTGTTCTGGGATTGATTTGCACTTTTCACACCAAAGTACGTAAGTATCTCTAAGAGACAGAACGCTTTTCCTTCCTGAGTGGTATGACGGCTGTGAAGTCCCATGGTGTTTATACTTCTGTACTATTGTTTCTACAGATGAACATGGTACCTTCAGGCATTTGGAAATTGCTCTCAAGGATGAACCAGACTTGTGGAGGTCTACAACTTTTTATCTGAGGTCTTGGCTGATTTCTTTTGATTTTCCCATGATGTCAAGCAAAGAGGCACTGAGTTTGAAGGTAGGCCTTGAAATACATCCACAGGTACACCTCCAATTGACTCAAATGATGTCAATTAGCCTATCAGAAGCTTCTAAAGCCATAACATAATTTTCTGGAATTTTCCAAGCTGTTTAAAGGCACAGCCAACTTAATGTATGTAAACTTCTGACCCACTGGAATTGTGATACAGTGAATTATAAGTGAGATAATCTGTCTGTAAACAATTGTTGGAAAAATTACTTGTGTCATGCACAAAGTAGATGTCCTAACCAACTTACCAAAGCTATAGTTTGTTAAAAAGACATTTCTGGAGTGTTGAAAAACAAGTTTTAATGACTCCAACCTAAGTGTGTGTAAACTTCCGACTTCAACTGAATGTGGTTTTCATATGTTTAATGTGTAGGATACCATTCCATCTACTCCATTCCAACCATTGAAATGAGCCTGTCCTCCGATAGCTCCTCCCACGAGCCCTCTCTGCTCAAATGCTATTTTAGAAGGTCAGTTCACACAAATGTCCTAAGTGGTAAAGGTCCAGATGGATATTGTCATTGATCAGCTTAGTAACAAAACCCCCACCTCGCTATCCATGCGACCCCAAAATGTTCACACCCCTCTTGTTGGCAGAGAGAAAAATATTTCCTGAAATTCTACACATCTTCCATGTCTTATGTGTGATCATATGATTCCAGGAGTCGAATTCCGACCGTATGTTTTTAAAGTTGGGACCCGAGATCTGTATTGACCCATTCTGGGTCCGTATCCGGCCCGCGGTCAGCCTGCACTAGGGTGACCTGACGTCCTGACGACCTGAAATTAGCCTCAGAATAAACTACTCTGAAGTTAAATTGAGGCTGATATTTCAATAATAAAACACTGAATGCATTGAGATTTGCATGTAAAAATGTTGTCTATCCCTGTAGGCCTAACAAACTTGTTTGCTCCTGCGGCATCGCCGCAGACCTTTTATGAGAATGTTTGATCAGTGAAACAAACATTGCAACCATCGAATGAACAACTACGCCCATGGCAGGAAGTGCATGCATAGGCTACTTAACAGATGATTCTAAAATAATAGTCTAAGATGAAGAAAACTGTGGAGGGGTAATCCATTTCTGTGTTGAATTAATATAAGTATTGAAAGGAATATAGTGTTAATGTATAGTTGAATATAGTTCAATGCTATAGTTTAAAGTAGTTAGTTAACTATAGTTCCAGCTATGATGCCCCCAAAATCTGATCTCTTTACACACACACACACACACACACACACACACACACACACACACACACACACACACACACACACACACACACACACACACACACACACACACACACACACACACACACACACACACACACACCAACTCCACTGTGAGAGAGTGGAGTCACAGAGTTTTCAAACCCAGAGACGCAACATCCCATTCCGGGAACGCGTCTTGAAGTAGACTCGACAGAATAGACCAGGGTTTGCGTTCGGCAAGTCAATGGGAGAAGTAAAAAATGTGTCCTTAGTTGTTCATTTTCTTGAATTCTAATGGCAAAATCTAGATTCAAGCCAATGTCTTAAAGTAAACGTTCCAGTGTTTCAAGATTTCTATGAAATATGAGTGAAATAGTTCTCCATCCCATAAATTGTAATTAAGTATGTTAAAAAGATTTCCTGTGTTGGAATGGTGTCAAGAACATGATTGAGTTAACATATTATGAACTTTTAAAAGGGAGATTTTCACTGGGCAGTTACTTTAACTAGCTGAACCTGTCATTACTACAACCTTGTGAAAGTGGCAAACTGACACGTTTTCATTTTTTATATCAAAGGAGTGCAGTTCGGCACGACACGACGACATGTTTCTGCGCATGAGCTATGCTCTAAAACGTCGCCGCGAAGAGTGCTTTGGGATTTCCGTTGGAGAAGCAGTTTCTACACATCTTCATGCTGTACTGTCTTTGATGGAGTGGAGAAGTTCTCTGACCTGTGAAATCAGAGCATGACCAACCTGACCAAGGCCAATCAGTCCAATGACTGGCTGATCGCTCTCTGTCATCACCTTCAGACCGGGACCTCAAGGACAGAGCCAATCACTGCCAGGTCAGAGGATTCTGAGAAAGCACTATAAAGTAAATATTTCTAACTGGAGGTACTGTAAGTGGAAATAACTATTTGTATGTAAGTTACCACTTATTCTACCTAACTATGTGGTAGACTGCAGTTTGTGCATTGTTTTAGTATTCTAATTGGTAGCTTGGTACTAATGGATCAAAACCACTATCTAGTATTTTCCCGGGTAAGGAAAAGGCTCCCGAGTGGCGCAGCAGTCTAAGGCACTGCATCTCAGTGCAAGAGGCGACACTACAGTCCCTGGTTTGAATCCAGGCTGAATCACCCCGGGGTAGGCCAAACGTCATTGTAAATAAGAATTTGTTCTTAACTGACTTGCCTAGTTAAACAAAGGTTCAAAAAAATAAGACCATGCTAATTTAGCACCAATTATCCTCAAAGTGTGATCACTGTATGATCAAATAGCAACACCTACTAACATTCAAAAAGGCGGTTTATAGCGGCCTCCCGGGTGGCGCAGTGGTCCATCACTGTGCCCAGGCTCTGTCGCAGCCGGCCGCGACCGGGAGGTAAGTGGGGCAACGCACAATTGTCCTAGCGTCATCCGGGTTAGGGAGGGTTTGGCCGGTAGGGATATCCTTGTCTCATCGCGCACTAGCAACTCCTGTGGCGGGCCGGGCACAGTGCACACTAACCAGGTCACCAGGTGCACGGTCTTTCCTCTGACACGTTGGATGCGCGCTGTGTTAAGATTGGGTTGTGTTTCGGAGGACTCATTCGATCTTCATCTCTCCCGAGCCCGTACGGGAGTTGTAGCGATTCCACGAAAAGGGGGTAAAACGTTTTTTTTTTTTTTAAAGGTGGTTTAGCATTAGAGAAACACGTGTTTTCACTGAACATGTTGTAACAATGTATTCAGCATTAAGTCGCTAGACCACAAATGTTTATAAGTCTGGAGTGCACTGTGATTAATGTTGATGTCCCTTTCTGAATTGTGACTAGCGCCCACTGTAACCTAAACCTATTGAATATCTTCTTATGCACACACCAACACCCATGCTCCCTAGAATCGCTGAACAATGTGTCTCATCCCATGCATGCAGCATGTAGAGCGCAGCTCACTGCTTATTCCCCAAAGGAGGCCCATTTAAAAACAAACTGCCTCCTCTCTCTGAAGTATGGAGATCGCTGAAAATTACATGAAGTTACTACTGTACATACCTGCAAGGCTTATTTAAATATTACATTTGAAATCTGGTAGGTCTCAGAAGAACACTTTAAAGAGCTTGATGTACATACGCCTACATGATAAACTGTCCCAGCTTGATCTTTTCGTGGAACTCACTTGGAATTTCAAAGTAGAGTCTCAAGTAATTCTGATGGTAAAACAACTTTTGTGATTTGGATTGGATTCCTGATCACATTTCAATGATATGTATGGCTAGGTCCTTTGTCTTAACACCGGTTTTCGTAATAATGCTAAACACATAACGCTCTTTGAGGGATCCGCTCATTTCAAACAGTGACTCAGCCTTGTAGATATTTTTTTTATTTACAGCAACGACCTGGGAAATAGTTACAGGGGAGAGGAGGGTGGATGAATTAGCCAATTGTAAGCTGGAGATGATAGCTTCACGAATCAAAGCTTCTATATGACATACAATAACACACAGTGAATGTAAAACTGTCGTGACCACTGAAGCTGATTAGCTTTATTATAGGAAATGCCAAATTCATCCATTTTATTTAGAGAACGGCTTGGTGTAATGCCAAGGGAGCGTACGCTCAGCTTTTTCACAACAATTTGCATATTTCTCATCAATTCACTGCAATTTCACAGCAATGCTCTTTAGCAAACAGGCCAGACTTTTTGTTCTAACTTCGTGGGCTTTTCATGACAAATAACAGCATTTTGCTTCCAGTCCAACCGACAAGTTATCCTTAGACACAGGCCATTCCTTCACCATTATAATGTCCGTCATTCTTTCTGTCATGTCCTTAGCTAGCAGGAGAATAATCTACGTAATTCCCCTGTAACAGGCTAGTAAGTACAGGCAATTACAATATGCAAAACGTTTCTATTTCACACTCACATCCATCTCTACACTCGGAAGGCAGAATTGGAACGCAGTAAGTGCTATATAACTACCTGTACACACTTGCTACAAGTGGATAACACAAATTACCCTTTTATTGTATATAATAATGTCTTATGTAAAATATTGCCATGGTAACTGGTTAGCAGCTAACAGCTGCTCTGACCAGATCTCAGTAGCCTATACATTCAGAGTTAGAGATTTTCTGGACCATGTGTGCACAAACTGTGCAAAACAGATGGCCGTAATAAACATTCTGGACAGAACACAGAACACTAATTAAAGATTCCCTCTGTCCAATAGCAGACCAGAGGAGAGGACAGCCCATCAATAGGCAATGTTATTCTTGTATGCTCGGACACTGAGGAGTTATGGGTCAGGCTGGAGTTAGTGCAGCCAGAGGGGGCCTTATATCCCTTTAAATTAGTCGGAAATTACAGGAAATTGAGTCGTAGACTAGAGGAAGTGTCCCATTAAAGACAGGAAGGGGATGGATCTTCCTTGGGCTGGGGAGGTCACTCTAAATGGACTAATCAGGGGTAGAGGGATCACATCTCTGGGGCTGGACAATAACGGAAGATCGCAGAAGCTATCCGCATGCAGCTCATACAACCTTTGGTTGAAAGTATTGAAACAATAAATTGTTTGACATTTTAACATATGTACCCCCAAAACTACAAAATCAAAATGGTCTTTCTCATCTCCTCATTTATCCCTCGTATAATCTAATATGTTTGCTTCTGTGTTTTATTAGGATTCAATGTCTGCTGTTTGTTGGTGTGTTCCTTGGGGCCCTCTCGCTACCCACAGATTCTCTGCAGATATTCCTTGATTGGCCACTGTGGTCTTGTTCCCAAACAAAAGGCCCCAAGATAGGGCTGTCCAAAAAACTCCTGCTAAAATCGATTGACCCAGTCAACCATAACCCTTTTACTCTCTACTTTAACTCAAGCATTGGCACAGTCAAAAAGGACTGAAGAGAGAAAGAGTGAGAAAACACGAAAGAGAAAAAGGAGGAGAGAAAGAGAGATGTTTATAGTAGTAGTATGTGCATTAGTGATGTGACAAATGTAAAACTTTTCTGAACGTTTAAACAGATTTTTATTGGTTTTCCGTTAAAACAATAATAACAATTCATAAAATTCCATGTGAAATCACAATGCAGAATATGGTCCTATTGCGTATGACTGCTAGGGGGCAATGAAGTTCTATCTACCTCAGTCTGAATAGGCTGAATCTCAAACCGGACACCATAGCCCTTTCTTGAGTGGCCACTTGCTGTTCGATAGTGGTCAATCCAGTCTACAAGTGTTTTGGCCACAATTTGCATTGAAACGATGTGCACTCAACCTAACAACTGCCAATTATCAATATTCAAACATTTTAAATCCATTTGCGAACATTGTCTCCTGCAACCTATCTTGTGCATGATTCACTTGCTATGAAACATGTGCATGGGGCCAGACACAGACGCATACTCTGATAGACAGTGAGAAAGCATACAGGTAGCCAGTGATTTCATCAGCTAATTTAGCTTGTTGTAGGCTTCCTGCTGCTAGCTAGCTTCACTGACAAACAGTGGGATTGAATGTTAGCTAGCTAGCTAAGGATATTGGGCACTGCACTGATAAACAGCATGTAGCTTATCTACGATAGTTTGACAGCTTGCTGATGAAGTTGTAGACATGTTCCCAGCAGTCAGTCCGTACTTCAGCATGTTTACAGCAACAATCGCTACATTGTAATGTCGGGTCAGCTAAAAACACTGCAGCAGACTTGATTCTGTACTGATTCGGGGCAGAGCAGGCTGTTTGCTGCTGTCGCTAGCCTTTTTCTGCTATTTTTCGATTTAAGGACGATGATTTGCCATGGATACATATCTCTTTCTAACATTACAGAATTGTTGTGTTAGGTACTACATTAAATGTTTCCCTTAATTATTATAATCGGGACCTGTTAGTGGGACTTTTGTGACAACTTCACTGGGATTTTAATTTTGTGGAAGAGAAAAAAAACAATGTTTTTCGGTTAGGGATTTTCTCTTAATGTTAACGTCCCAATTTTGTTTAACCTTTAAATGTTCACACCCCTAATGTGCATCATTGGAAGAAAGACACAAATCCTGGTTGAGAATCAAATAAAATTGAGTCCCCTGTGACTTAGTTGGTAGACCATGATGCTTGCATCGCCAGGGTTGTGGGTTACATTCCCGTGCGGGACCAGTATGATTTTCTTTTTTAAGTACGAAAAATGTAAGCACCCGCTACTGTAAGTCGCTCTGGATAAGAGCATCTGCTAAATTGAAAAAAAAATGTTAATGTCAAAATTTGTCAAAATCAGCAGCAATGTTTTGAACCGAAAGACAGCGGAGAAGAAAGAGAGGAGAAAAAAATGGGTCATGGTCGAAGTCGAACGCGAGAATGTCTTTCAAAAGTGAGGCCACAGACTCTGCGGCACAATTGAGACAATCCTTATCTGGAGGCAGGGAGGAGAAAGACTTCTTTATTATAGAGCAGATTAAATGTAATGGCTGACAACTTGTCAGGAGTGGAGAGGTGCCCTCACCTTCGACAACGAGACAGAGAGGGATAATTTTTTTTGTTGAAAAAAAAACAAGATCAAGAAGAAGTGATTGAAATATGTTCCAAATCAGCAGGTCCACACACACACTCCCTCTGTGTCCATCCCTTCCTTCTCTCTCTCTCCAGTTATACCTCCTTAGAGCTCGATAATCCAAATCCAGGAGACAGAAAGATAAAAGCGCTACAAACGTCCCTGTCTGCCAGGTTGGGTCGGTCTCCTCAGTGAAAGGAAAGCTGAGGTATTTATTTTTCAGTCATCCGTGAACTGTTCAACCCACAGTGTTGTTGTATTTATACCCACCCCAAGCACACCACTGGCCTACTAAAACACTGTCATGATACCCTCAACCTGCTACCCACTGATAAAGTTCCCTACAAATTGAACTTAAGAGCCAATTGCAATTTTTCGTTTTTTTATTTTGTCTGCAGCAAGTGTGCAAAGACACATAATAGAGGAAAAATACTATTTGGGTGGAAGAGCGACAGAGAGAGAGAGAAAATAAAGAAATAGAATGTTAGAAAGAGAAATATTGTCTTCGCCGCTGCATTCTGTGTTTAGGCATTGCAAAATTATTTTCCCAATGGACATTTGCATATGAATGAGAATACAACACTGCTAGAGGAAGAAACCCAGGGTGGCCCATATAATGGGTTTCCATTTATTCAAATTTATCAGGCGAAATTGGTTCAGTAGCTAATGAAACGGTCTCGGAGCAGCTGACCTTTTTCAGCCTGGCTTTTCTAAAAAGACGTCGGGTCACGAATGGGCAGGTGTGGTTGTGTGTGCGTGTGCGTGTGTGTGTGTGTGTGTGTGTGTGTGTGTGTGTGTGTGTGTGTGTGTGTATGTGTGTGTGTGTGAGAGCGTGCGTGCGTGCGTGCGTGCGTGCGTGCGTGCGTGTGTGACAGTAAGGACTGGGCTCTGTGTATTCAGGGACTGAACAATGCCAACATCAATGAAAAATAAAGCCTTCTACATCTTTTCTCCACCAATTCCACCAACAATTGCAAGCCGATAATGGGGAAGCTCTCTGTCCCAAAGACAGCAGATTGTCCACTACAACTCCGCAGCAAAACTCTCTCACCCCTATTCAATCAAACTCAGAGACCGGGCTTTGAGGATAAGATGAAAACTTGCTTTCTTGAACAGGTAGACGATTTCAGCATTCCTCTGGTACTTACTCTTAGAGACATGCCAAATGATATACTGTAATAACCAATTAATACCTGTTTTATTGTTTTGACAGTCCTCTAACTGAGCTAAATAAATGCACACGTCAGAGATAAAGAACTTGCTACCAAATAGTGGCAACTGTTAGGTAAAGTTCCCAGTGTTAGGTAAAGTCCTGGTCAGATATCCATGGTTCCCCGCTGTTGACCCACAAAAAAAAATCAGCTGGTGGGTGGAATGAAAACCTTCTTTCAACCCACGGGTTGCTCACGATTCAGAACAATTATATGCGGGTCGGAAACGTTTGTTGCATTGTGTTGCAAATTCCATTCTGTGAGCAGACATATAGGTTACCAGCCATACATGCAGTTAATCAGGGTATTGTCCATTACTTATGTGGTGCTGAAACGTATGTTTTATAGCCCCACGTGAGAAAACGTTGCCAGGATTAGCCTTCTCTCCCTGGCTAGCCTGACTCACACAAAAATAGATAACATTACCAGAGAAATAAAACGATTATGAAATGCATTGTGGAAACAGGTGCTGCGTAAGTGAAATCTCTGGTTTGGGATTTTGGAGCCATTGTGGACAAGAACAACAACCCGGTAGATGGATACACAGCCTACCAAAAGTGCAAGCAGGTATTTTTTACGATAGGCTAATTCAGTTTATTATCAGTTAAATTTTGACTTTAATTCAGGCTTTCATTCATTTAGACCACAGGCCATATAAAGTTTAAACAAGTGTGTCTGGTAAAAGTTTGAGTATGTCTATAGCCTACTAAAATAATGTATTTTTATATTCAATTCTGGGAATTGTTTATTTAAGTTTCAATTAAACTGTTTGATTATATAAACACTGTTGAATGTAAAGGTCTTGTTTTGCTATGTCGCCTATCGACTCTCATCAGTTAATTAAGAAGACCCTTTTTTTTCCAGAGCGATTTGAGTTGTCAATGTGCCACATCTCATTGCGAAAACACAAATATATCCTTCTTAATTCATGGCATGATTTCATTTTATCCAAATGTTGAATAGACATGCAGACAAATTCATGTAGGGAGGGGAATAACTGAATACTACTCTGGAGTCATAAAAACAATCAAATCAAACGGCTCTCAGAACAACTCTATGCAGGTGGGTCGGGTTGCAGGATGAAAACCGGTGCTGATGTCGGGTATCAGGTGGGACTCGGATTTGATGTGGCTGGCGTGGGGTGGATGCTTTTCCAAAAAATGGACCCGTGTGCAGGATTATACTCTAAATTTCCACTTTAAAAGGCAGAAATCCACATTTAAAAAATCCTTGGTAATAAAGAAATCATGACTGATTAATGCAAAATCATTTTGCATATTAATAACTAGTTCAAATGCCAGTTGGCACTCAAAATTTAAAGATAAACTACATAATTTAATGACCATTTAGGTGACGCATGTATTATTATTACTGATGCATTATTAATGTTGCAATATGAATAATTTATGGTTGGTAATACAAAGAACACTGAGTTCTGACAGAGAGGGATAGAGGGGCTGTGGGTCGCTACGGTAGCACTGTAGGGTTCCCTACGACTCCAATACAATTACCAGAGCAATCAACCAGAGACTACAGTCAACATCAGGGCCTTTTTAAGAATACTGACATGAAAAAATAAGTTGAGACACTTGTCTTGTCTTGAAAGCCCTTTTAGTAGTAGAAGAGAGATAGGAGATTGTTAAAGAATGACTCATTTGCATCTTTGTCACACAGTGGTGAAATGGCACTTTCAGAGCTGGGGTGATTACATTAGGATTCCAGAATCGAGTTTGCACTATTTAATTCATTTTCTTTTGTTTGGTTGACAGTATTCAATCCCTTTACGTTCCATGTAAGAATTATTTAGAAACATAATACATTCTTACACTTACTGTTAGTGATGCACCGATATAACATTTTTGGCTGATACCGATATCTATTTTCCTTGCCAAAAACTGATACCAAAAACAGATATTTAACATTTTAGCCGCTTTTAAGCATTCTAGTACAGTTAAATAGTTAACACACACACGGACGCAGCGGTCTAAGGCACTGCATCTCAGTGCAAGAGGCGTCACTACAGTCCCTGGTTCAAATCCAGGCTGCATCACATCCGGCCGTAATTGGGAGTCCCATAGGGCGGCACACAATTGGCCCAGCGTCGTCCGGGTTTGGCCGGGGTAGGTCATCATTTTAAATAATAATTTGTTCTTAACTGACTTGCCCAGTTAAATAAAGGTTACACACATACACCACACTGGCCAAAAAGTTTTTTTTTTTGCCATTACGAATGTCCCCATTACCAGTTAAACATCATCAAAACCTATTTCTTTCACTTACTTGTTGTTTCGTTGTTCATTTGTTCAGTCGTTTCATTCTCAACCAGGATTTCATCATACATGTCAAGCAGTGAAGTTTCAGCTCTGTCTGTCCGTGGCCTCTCTTCCTTGGTCAGCGTGTTCGTTTCCATCTTGACCAGCTATGTATATAACATTTCACGTAAACCCTGTTTCTTGTCTGCATCGAAGTAGCGGCCCTTGTACATAGCATCGAGCATGGTGGCGACAGAGTAAAGAGAGAAGGCCATGGGGCTGATATCGCTGGTCCAAATGTCAGTCTTGAAGCTAACAGCAGTGACGTTCTTACTGTGTAACTCCGGTAGAGCAACATCTGAAAAATAGTGCACTTGGTAGTGTGCTCGACCAGTCGGCGAAAGCTAACATCACCCACGGCAGAGAACGGTTGATTTGTCAAGGGCAATGAATTCCATTATCTTAGCGTTAATGGATTTCGCCTTTGAGTTGTCTCGCTGAAATGTTCTTACTCTTTCAAATGTCTGCTGTTCTCGTTGACTGCTCGATTCACACAGCAGACATTGTGTGGGCTAGGCTAGGAATGCGTTGTTGCACGTGAAGTGCAAAATTTAACGAGGTGGCATTACGTCATCTACCTACGTTATATAGGTATGCACGTCAGCTTTGACATCGGTTTTGCACATTGGCGTTAAACTAGACATCGGGCCGATGTTGATGTTTGCATTTTTAGCTAATATTGGCCAATTCAGATATCTTCACCGATATATCGTGCATCATTAGTTACTGTATGTATGTGTCTTGTTCACTCAACAAACTTTAGAATTAGCTCATGTCTTTAACCGGGGGCCATTTCCCATGATCTCGCTCCAACTGAGGAGTTATGATGAATCTGATATTTGTTCTTACTTGTGCTAGTTCTCAGAACTGAGAGAGGGTTCGCAGCAGCAGTGGTCATGTCCTGGGGTGAGTGACATTGTGTGGATGTCATTAACACTCTCTGCTTCCCTTCGTCCTCCTAGTGACTTCTTCACTGGCTAAGGGTTGAGTCAGAGGAGTCGTGAGGACTCATTCACCTCAACTCTACTCAGCCTTCTCACCCCTGACAATGCAATGTGTTATAGTGTTCCATTTTCTTTTGCTACCTGATGTTCTCAACTTCAGATGTTCATTGTTATTCTGTTAGCTGATGTTCCAATGCTCAAGTGTTCAATGTATTTTTATTGACGGTCCAGCTTTGAATAGACAAAAAAAAACTGAAGAAGCTTGGTAAACATCTGGAATAGGAGGAGGAAGTGTGGCTTACTGGGGTGAAACATGTGCATTCTATGACACAGCGGTAATGACAAAGTTGATTGGTTAAAGCGACTTGTTCACAAAATGTGAGCTGTTGTTCTGTTGTTCTTCCTTTCTTTTTTCCAATGCAAAAGACACCCAGTTCCTCGTCTGTGAGTTGGTTTTTTGGAACGCTACACAACCTGACAGCCGCATCATGTTGATTACCCATTCAGAATCGTGCGGTATCTGGCGTTCATAAGCAGTGGGTAACAAGTCAAGTAAGTAGCATGATGACACATTTTTGTCTCTCTGTATCCCGAAAGGGATTTTTACTTCAACCTTTTCACAATGCAGCTACAAAAGGAAATGCACTAAAGCCTACTCTAGAGCTACACATTCAAAACAACAGATCAAAAAAAGAATAATTATCAGCAAGGACAGAAATAGCAACCTCAGAGAATTGGAAGATAATTCTGTGCATGAACAACATTTGGCTTTTCAACTTTTCCAGCTGCTCAACACACTAAACCTAAAAGAAAAAATCCGCAACAAAATCGAATGAATTGTTACCTCAGAGATTTTCCTTATCCCAAAACTTTAGTTTTAACCTTCCAACAGCAACCGACGTTACAGTCCACCTCTCAACACCTCCCCATCCCAAACTACAGCAATGCTAAATTACATTCTTCCCTTTTTTGGGTTGTTGTGTTTGACACGTCCTTCCTGATGTCCAAAGACGTGTGATAAATAATCTGAGGACGTCCTCTGCAATAAAGCCAGTTAATTCCAGGGGGGGTCTAAATCTCAGAGCCCGCTGCAGATACTAACACAACAGTTCCATTAAAGCAAAATTAAGCGCCACAAAGGCGTTCGCCTCAGCAGAACTATACAGGGCGGCCTGTCACATTAACATAAAGCATAGCCCTCAGAAATTATTAGCGTCTCTAATCTCGAAACACTCAGACGCAGCATTGCACTGTTCAAATGACCTGTCCACGGTGATGCATCGCTGTTTTTTCCACACATACCTCTTTCTCCCTCTCTCGCGCTCTCTCTCGCTCTCTCTCCAGATTAATGTGAGCTAGAATAGAGAGGCACAGACTAATGGGAGGGCTGGAGCCTTAACTCCAGTGTGAATTCTACACAGGCTGTTGAAGGTCAACCAACACATTATCCCTCTGCTTATCAACGCTGCATTACCGCAGCGCAAACCACGCTCACATTACACCTGAGACGGACTCACACTGATGCCCTCTCCATTGTCTCTCTACTACACCGCTCCCTCACCCACCCCCCATCGCCACCCAACAAAGGGGCAAAACCCTGACATGATATTATGAAATTAAGCTCATCTCGTTCTGATAACACGGCCTCCACCTCTGTTCTTTCCCGGACCAGTGACCATGACCAACCCACAGTGCAAGGGGAATGGATTAAGAAACGTAGCTAGCTGTGATTAAAGTTTTTGGCCGCTGTGCATAACGACATGGCTTTATGGCGTCGGTGGGGGGGGGGAATCAATGAGAGTGATCTAGCGCGCGGCAGGACAGATATAAAGAGCAGTCATGGGGAAAATAGACTGTCACCCCGCCGACCGCCCTGACTGTCCACTCGCCCCACCAGCCACCAGTCACCTCCATCAACCCCAACCATCACCTGCAGGATCTCCCCACTGGGTCTGACAGGGCACAGGCAGACTCCCATGTGGCTGGATTGAGAGATGGCTAGGCTAGACGGACATTATAGAAAGGATAAAAAGGGTATATCTACTAGATGACCATGTCAAAAAGGATAATATGGGTACCATTGATGAGATGGAAATGTAAGAAAGGATACAAAGACTCCTCTTCTACCAACAGTGCCAGAGATTGACAATGACGTGGCTCTCATCAACCCTGCCTGGTTGTCAGTAGCAGGGTCAATGTTATTGAATGTTCCAGATGTAAATAGAGTATAAGGAACTGTCATAGCTCACCACAACTGTTGGGTGCAGAACCAACGTGAATGAGTAGCTGTCAACTCATTTATTTTCTACCTGGAGTAAACCACCTGAACTCACCCACTGAACACACGCCTGTGGTTCAGACACGATATGATGAAGAGTAACAGACTGATAGGGGATGAATAAAAAACGCCTATGGTTCAACAAGTCATGAAGATTTTGGTGAGAATCTAAGGGACAACAGAGGGTCCCTGAAAGCCATGATGCTCCCAGAGGATAAGACTTGCCCTTCTACTTCTTCCACTTCCATGTTTCAAAGACCAATCCAAAACAAGGTCATCCAGCTTTTAAGTTCATTGTTTTAATGAAATTAGACGTTCAATCAAGAGAGAGAGAGAGAAAGAGAGAGAGAGAGTGAGAGGGGCAAAGCTGCATTAGCGTTGATGAAATATTCAGAAGACATTTCAGAGATGTTAAAAAGACAATCCGGAGAGGAGTACATGTCAGCTTGTGAAGTGAACATCAAATTCCTCTTTCTCTCATTGCTAAAAAAAAGACTTAACAATGAGCTTCTCTGACATAAGTACTGATGCTTTTTTCAATGGTTAAGGGTCCAATATATCTGTAGCCATATGCTAACAATAGCAACAGAGAACAGAATAAGCCGTTAATAAGATGGGATATTAAATAAGTAGCTATTTCTGAGCTGCGCAGACGTGGACTGCGTGGACGCACCACCACTGCACTTTTACTCTCGCACGCGATAGGCTACTAAAATCTTTCCAGAATGCGATCTTTTCATTCATACTACAATATATTTTACATTAGAGAGGTCTTTACAACTCTGTGATGGATGCAGGAAACACACACAAAAAAAGATATCTAACATTTAAGAGTTTGTATTCTCAGTGGTAGTACTGTTTGCCAACTAGGAACTTCCAAACTTAAGGTGCATTCGGGAAGTATTCAGACCCCTTGACTTTTAACACAGCCTTGTTCTAAAATGGATTAAATCCTTTTTCCCCCTCAACAATCTACACACAATACCCCATAATGACAAAGCAAAAACAGGTTTTGTAAAAATTTTTGCAAACATATTAAAAATAAAAAACTGAAATATCGCATCTACGGAAGTATTCAGACCCTTTGCTATGAGGATCAAAATTGAGCTCAGGTGCATCCTGTTTCCATTGATCATCCTTGAGATTGTTCTACAACTTGATTGGAGTTGGTTGGACATGATTTGGAAAAACACACACTATATAAGGTCCCACAGTTGACAGTGCATGTCAGAGCAAAAACAAAGCCATGAAGACGAAGGAATTATCCGTAGCACTCCGAGACTGGATTCAGTCAAGGCACAGATCTGGGGAAGGGTAAATGTCTGCAGCATTGAAAGTCCCCAAGAACACAGTGTTCTCCATCATTCTTAAATGGAAGAAGTTTGGAATCACCAAGATTCTTCCTAGAGCTGGCCGTCCAGGTCCAACTGAGCAATCGGGGAGAACGGCCTTGGTCAGGGAGGTGACCAAAACCCGATGGTCACTCTGACAGTGCTCCAGAGTTCCTCTATGGAGATGGGAGAACCTTCCAGAAGGACAAGCATCTCTGCAGCACTCCAACAATCAGGCCTTTATGGTAGAGTGGCAAAATGGAAGCCACTCCTCAGTAAAAGGCACATGCCACCCCGCTTGGAGTTTGCCAAAAGGCACCTAAAGGACTCTCAGACCATAAGAAACAAGATTATCTGGCCTAATTTAACCAAGATTGAACTCTTTGGCTTGAATGCTAAGCGTCATGTCTGGAGGAAGCCTGGCACCATCCCTACTTTGAAGCATGGTGGTGGCAGCATCATGCTGTGGGGTTGTTTTTTAGCGACAGGGACTGGGAAACTAGTCAGGATCGAGGGAAAGATGAACAGAGCAAAGTACAGATAGATCCTTTTAACAGGACAACGAACCTAAGCACACAGCCAAGACAACGCAGAAGTGGCTTCGGGATAAGTCTTTGAATGTCGTTGAGTGGCCCAGCTAGAGCCCGGACTTTAACCCAATCGAACAACTCTGGAGAGATCTGAAAATAGCTGTGCAGCAACCCATCAAACCTGATAGAGCTTGAGAGGATCTGCAGAGAAGAACGGGAGAACTCCCCAAATACTGGTGTGTCAAGCTTGTAGTGTCACACCCAAGACAACACGAGGCTGTAATCGCTGCCAAAGGTGCTTTAAAAAGGTACTGCGTAAAGGATCTGAATACTTAAGTAAATGTAATATTTTCATTCTTTATAATACATTTGCTAAAAGAATAAATAAACAGATTTTGCTTCGTCATTATGGGGTAGTGTGTGTAGATTGAGGGGGAAAAAACTATTTAATCCATTTTACCTTAAGGCTGTAACGTAACAAAATGTGGAAAAGTGAAGGGGTCTGAATACTTTTTGAATGCACTGTAGATGCAACAATGTATCGGAATTCCCTTCAATATTATGGTCACATTCTGGAAAGTTGTCAAATTCCGTATTCTGCGCTGTTTTCCCGATTAGAGAGGTAACCGGGACTGAAGTGCTGACACCTTCCGCTTGTAATGGTACTTGGCCCAGATCTCTTATGTAGGTTTTGTGTTAAACTATGTATCTGATGGTGTGGTTAACAGACAGCTGTGTTCAGGGAGAGAGAATCCCCCCTCTGAGTGCATTAGTTTTGACTCCATTGTCATTACACATTGTTACTGTAACAGCTTGGGTGGTATACCATATATACTGCATACCAGGGTATTTACAAATAACGACGGTATGGAAGACAACATCTGTCATGGGTGATGTTGGCTTTCGCCGACTGATCGAGCACCGGTACACACTACCAAGTAGGCGGTATTTTTCAGATGTTGCCCTACCGGAGTTTGTTTAAACGCACATCAATGAGCTATTTGCTATGGGCGTCACTGCTATTAGCTTCACAACTGACATTTGGACCAACAATGTTAGCCCCATGAGCATGCTGAGTCTGACAGCACAGTGGGTCGATGAGGAATTCGTACTGAGGAAAGCAGTACTGCATGCTCAGGAATGTGCTGGTTCTCATACCGCTGCTCCTTCTTCAATGGCATTTGAGAACATGTTTGAAACTTGGAAACATGAGCACACTCCAAACACCGACTCAAGAAATAAGCTCATCAACTGCACCTGCAGCAGACATGATATCCTCTGTCACGGCATTGGAACGCCTGCTCAACAAAATTGCAGACACAGGCCGTTGGAGTTAAAACTTGCAAAAGTACTTGAGGCTGTGAACAAGCGATCCGGTAGCATTCTCTCTGAGCCTCTTTACTGTGTCGCCACCATGCTCGATGCTAGGTACAAGGACCGCTACTTCGATGCAGACAAGAAACAGGGTTTACATGACATGTTACATACACAGCTGGACAAGATGGAAACGGACACGCTGACCGAGGAAGAGAGGCCACGGACAGACAAAGCAGCTTCACTGCTTGACATGTATGATGAAATCCTGGTTGAGAATGAAACGACTGAACAAATGAACAACGAAACAGCACAGCAAATAAGTGAAAATATCGGATATCGGTATCGGCCAAAAACGTAATATCGATGCATCCCTAGCTCCAGCTATGCGTTTTGTTTGCCAACTTGCTAGCTATAGTGGCTAGCTTGCAAGATCAAGCTTCTTGGTTACAGAAATGTGTTTTTTTTTGCGTGTGGAATGAAATACCGGTCAACCCTAATATTGTATCGTATTCACTATTGGTGAACAGCCATGACTTCCAAACTAGTGAATTGACACTGATGTTAGTTTGCCCGTCTTGGGAACAAATGTCACTGGTTGGATTAAAGCTAATAAACCCGATATGGCTTCAGTAACCTATTAACATTTTACATTACTGTGTATCTGACATGTAATACTGTATAGCCAACATACGGTATATCATAAATAGTCTCAGTAATGCACATTTGCTCTCTAAATATCTTTAAAGACAAAGTATATTGAATAGTGTCTTTAATGTAATAGGGCCAATCATCAAGGAACGTGACTTCGCCTGAACATTGAATCCTCTAGGAGACTGGGGAAGAAAATAAAAAATGAAATAAAAAGTGTTAAAAAAAGAGGAATATAGAAAATAAAAAGCAAGAGAGATAAAAAATTTATTAAAAAAACAATCCTTCCACAATGGAATTATTAATCATGCAAAACATGTTGAACAGGGAGAATAATTATGCAGCTTAAATTGATAAGCCTGCTCAACAAGTAATTGGCGCCCGGCAGCTGTAATCTGTCATATTCCATTATCACTGGATCTGATAAGACTGGAGGAAGGCTAGGATGGGGGCGACACATGTGCCTTGGCCCTGTAAACCCCCCTCTCTATCCTTCTGGTTTTGTCATTCTCTCCTTTTTCCGTCTTCCCTTTTTTCTCACCCACTTCCTCTCTCTCTCTCTCTCACTCCCTCGCTCTTCCTTCTATCACATTCTCTCTCCTCGTATCCCACTTTCTTTTTTTCTCCTCCACCTCCTCTCTCTTCCCTCCACTTCCTCTGTCTCTAGCTCTGTTTTTTTGGAGAAAGACTAAGTAACAAAAACCAGAAAGCCAAAGCAGTATAGCTAAACACATGCTGGCCATCCTGGCTTTGTTTCCCCGTGGGCAATTTCAACTGCGGTAATTCCGTTACCGATTTGGTACAGAGTTACGAGTTTTAATCACGTAATAATTAATAAAACAAACACTTATCTCAGTAAATACACTATAACTAATTGGTAGGTCAACCTGTATGTGTTACTTCTGTGAACATCATTATCCTCCCTCCTCATGAGGGAGAGAAATGTGAAAAAATTGTAAAGATATGTTGGTTTTTGGTAACGAAATTACAAGGCTAAAGGCAATGTTTCTTAAACTTACAGAAGGCAAATCATTTATCCAAAACTAAATACAGTATGTGTTGATATTAGTTGCCAGGGGTCTTTACGTCAACATTATTGTGTTTTGATGTATTTCTAATACCTTTTAAGACTTTTTCTGGTTGATGTTTTCCATTTGTTTGACCAGAAATCAAACCCTTTACGTATGCCTAATTTTTAAGATGGAAAATGGTTGAAAATATATCTATGCCTTCCTTTCCTCAACATAAAGACTCTTAGCTTTTATTTGACAACCCAATATGATATGCCCCTGTGAACTTCACATGTTGGTGCTCACAGGGGCGGGGAGTAACGGATTACAGGTAAGGGATTACAAAAAACTCTAATCCGTTAAATTACCAGCAAAAGTATTGTAATCAGATTACAGATACTTTTGGAAAACTAGATGATTACTTAGAGGAGTACTTTTCCATTCAGAAAGGATGTTTTCTCAATTACATTCAAATCGTCATTGAAAAAAGGCGCAAGTCTAAGTTTGTTCTACCTGAGCGTGTATGACCACAAGTCAGAGACCACTATGATCACACACCAAATGTGTTTGATGGATTGCGGGAAAATAACAGGAATAGGCTTTTGTAGGCTACAGTCCAAGCTATGTCTTCGAATGGTGCGACTTCTGTCGGCATCCAAAGATCCAACTTGAATAAATGCTTGGAGGTAAGGATGACAGTAGTGGTGTAGCCTACGGTGATACATATATCACTTATTATTGATATCTACATAAAGCATTGATGTGAGTCACACTGCTGCTCTCTCATTTAGCTGTTTGCGCCTTACGGATTGTGGTTGTTGTGGATGGCTGTTCACAAATCTAAATGTGTATTAACCCAATAATTGTTAAATTGAAGAAGTTTAAGCTGCCATTCAAACATTGTTTTTGAAACCAGAGGACAGCCAGTGAAATTGTGCTTTTCCAACAGCTGCATAATGCGGATCCCAGCCTATGGAATTAAAGTGGGTATTTTATTGCTCAATCTAATTCATGCTGATAAAAACATTATCCATAGGCCTAATAGACACATGCTCACACACTCACACACTTTTGATAGACTTAAAGGGGCAATCAATTTTTTTTATTTATAAATGATATACATAAGAATGAAGAATATAACTTATAAATTGCCTCATGAGCGTAGTTCAACTGTCACACTCCATGAGAACCGAAACTATAAGCTTGTTTTACTCCAATGTTTGTAAACATTGTAAATGTAAACAAACACTGTATAGAATCATAACATGGTTAAAACAATCATGTTGATATCATGGATGGTCAGTCCTTGCATCCATAGCTCTGTCTATTAATCTGAGAGTGGTTACATTTGCCCAGGCCCATCCCTCAGCTTTTTACCAAAACAGTATCTGGGTGACCGTTTTGTTATTGTTTCATCTGTGGATTATCCCTTTAAACAGCAAGATATCAAAGTGTCACCAACAAAAAGGTAAACAATAGGCCTATAGCAAATGCAGCATATGGCATTCATTTTTCACATGTAAATAGCACTTTTCAGTCATGCTCAAAGCATGCCAATCCATGAGTGTAGCACTTATTTTTCAACTCAAATCAATGAGCCCAATCAGTCCTCCATGACAACAAAATAATCATAAACAACATAGTAGGGCTGGCTAATAAGTCCTTAGTTTTGGGGTCATGCTCAGGTAAAACAATTTGGCTAATCTATACTTCCATATTTCCACGTCCTATTCTTGAACATCAAGGGGTATTACATTTATTGGAATAACTGTAATTCTGATAGACTTTGATTTTTAATGTAAAGATTTAATTGAATTGTATTGTTTTATGTGGTAGAAAGTGATGGGTTAGAAGAAGCCTACATGTACATAACCAACCCATAAAGTAAAATTTTACATCCACATATGGCCAGCTTGGTAATCTTTAACATTGATTTATCCTGCAATAGATGTCGTTCCAATGGCTAACATACTACTTTCCATACGTTCCAATGGCTAACATATTCTTCTAATGCCTCTTAAGGGGAAAGTAATCTAAAAGTAACAGAATGTGATCAGATTACATTACTGAGTTTGCGTAATCCAAAAGTTGCGTAACTGATTGCAATTTTGGACAGGTAACTAGTAACTGTAACGGATTACATTTACATAGTAACCTACCCAACCCTGGGTGATCGTGGGTCCTTTAACATGGAAATGACCTTGTGCTGGGTCAGAATACCTTCAGAGTGTAACACAGATCTCATGAGGATGAATGAGTTTAATCTAATTAGAGTGTGGATCCAAACAGAATGCTGGAGGGTTCACAGGGGCATAGGTGATGGAGAGAGTATCTAACACACACACACACACACACACACACACACGTATATCGCTCCTTCATCTACACTCTTATCCTTTCAAAAGGGAAACTTTACCCCCTGCCAGCCGCCTCAGCAGATTTTAATAAGGAAGAGAGTGTGTAACATAGATACTGCATACATAGATTGGCATTTGCTGGCTGTTAGAGACTTAATTATATAGAAGCAGACCCTGAGGTGAGGAGAATGAGGTGGACGCAACCTCAAATCAAATCACATTGAAAAGGTTGAGTGTGTCAAGCAGCTCTGCTAAGCGATTGAACTCATATCGATTACTATAACTGAGGAAAACTGACTTGGGTATTTAACAGTTGCTAACAGGAATTCAATTAGAAAATATAAATCTGATAACAACTTATAGGATAACCGACAACTATATCAACCTAAGAGTCAACATGTAGTTGAACTGTTGACATTGAAAAAGGCTTTCTGCTCGACCACCAAACAATGCCCACATTTACTGTTTAACCAGAATTGCCTCATCCGCCTTACATTTCCTTACAGATGATCATTTTTTACAAGCGGCAGTAACTATAACAAAAAGCCATAAAAATGACAAAATGCAAACACAAAAATCAACACTGGTTATTTACTGAGTGAGATTCCCTGCCTGGTCTAAAAGCCAATCTTTAGACTGCAGTGATTGGCTGTTCAGCCTGGCCTATTGATCCATGTCTACAGGAAACACTGAAGCGTTAGCTGGAGCCCTGCCATCTAATCAAAAGCCTCTGTCACACAATAAATCAGGGATCCGTCGACCAAAATGGCAGCGCCAAGTGTTATAATGGCTTTTGATAAGTGTAATTAAAACGAATGCCATCGATCTGCCTGGCCGTAGCTGCACTCTCTCAATTTGAAAGTAAATCCTGCCTGGATCTGCCTGGACAAAGCGGAGTTTATTATGCTGGTGAACTGGAGGAGAAGATTGATAAAAGTGTGTGAGTGGTGAAAACGGTGTATTTTGATCATGCATGATCAAGTCAACTTTTAAGCATAACGGGACCCCAGAGAAATGTTAATTGCACTTATTTGTAATTCACACCTAAATGGGAGTTTTTTTTTACACTAGTTTACAGTGCAGGGCATTATGTGGTCTTCCTATTTTCTTGCTTAAAGTAGATATCAAGATTCATTGATTGAGTGTGTGGACAGGTGTCTTTTATACAGGTAACGAGTTCAAACAGGTGCAGTTAATACAGGTAATGAGTGGAGAACAGGAGGGATTCTTAAAGAAAGACTAACAGGTCTGTGAGAGCCGGAAGTCTTACTGGTTGGTAGGTGTTCAAATACTTACGTCATGCAATAAAATGCAAATGAATTACTTACAAATCATATAATGTGATTTTCTGGATTTTTGTTTTAGATTCCGTCTCTCAGAGTGTACCTATGATAAAAATTACAGACCTCTACATGCTTTGTAAGTAGGGAAAACATGCAGAATCGGCAGTGTGTCAAATACTTGTTCTCCCCATTGTATTTGAATAAGTCCCTAAGGCAAGGCAGATTTCAAGGTAAAGACGAAATAGCACACTTGTGCCTCAAAGGTTCTGCCACCTCAGAACTCGTGAACTACACAGACCATGACTCCCCCTAAAGCAGTCCCCTGAGTACCCCATCAGCACCCCTTCTTGTCCATCAGAGATAACCAGGCTGCTAAAGCTCACAGATCTGATCATAATCGCACCCCTGGAATTCCAGAAAAGGGGGAATTCACCTTCCAGCGAATGTCAGATTATGTCAAAGGGAGGTTATAGCCTGGAGCGAAAACACCTCAGCGCCAGATTTTTCAACCCCTGAGGCATTTTCTTCTACAGGAACCGATGAGAAATCTTTTTCACAGTGCATGTGTGAGCAATTTCAGCACATTTTTTAAATGAATCGATCACAAATGGTGGTATGGGCGGAGAGTAGAATTTGATTTTTGGATTTTTTTTTTTTTAGCAGTGTCCTGTCTTCCCCGGACATCAAAAGAGAACATTAGAGAGAACAGCAGGGGAGCTCAATCCCTTTGCTTGACTAAATCCTTCTTCCTCAAGATTATTCCTCAAAAACACAGGCGAGGAGACAGAAGAAAGGGGAACAAAGAGAAAGCCGGGTTTATATCGGTGTTTGTTTACTTGCTCCGTGAGGCTGGCATCGCTTGAGTGTAAACCCACTGCTGTTGATTCTTAGTGGTAGAACGTCTTCTTTCTGACACTGATATCATTTTATGGAAAGGATTTGAAACTTGTCTCGCTGTGGGACGATCAAATAGTCTTACTAAATGAGATTATACTAACAAGCAGGGCTGGTAATTCACTTTCGATGTAACGTTAACTCAATTGAATCTTTAATGCGAAGAATTGTCCCCGGCATGTTTGGCAATTTAAAGATGTATTAGGAAGAGTTTGGCGAAGAGACTGCGCTCTTCTCAGGCTGGAATGAATGTTTATTCATGAAATCATCGCCAGTAAGTACATTTTGGTTCAGAGTTCTGCTGGCAAGGACTGCCGCAGCAGGTAAAACAGCACCTGATTAAATATAAACTGTTTAAAAGATAATGTTCTGGCACCTGTGCCTTTTTACACTTTAAAATGAGACATAAACACCTTGGCACTGCAACGAGAATATAAATGAATTAGAAGCTGTATATAGCAGAGTTATTCACTGAGAACAATTTTGCCTTTTAAAACATCGAATTTACAAACATCAACCTAAAAAGAGATACGAGGGGACAAAAACAGACACCCAAAAACTTGTGGCATCATAACTCATGTCACGATTCCGTCATCATTCCCTTCCCCCGCCGAGAACTCCGACTCATCCAGCTACTCCCAGCAGAGCTTGAAGGGAATTAATCCCAGTTTGACACAGAATGGAGGAATTACATCCAGGAGCGTGTCATTTTCCCGGGATGTATTACAGAGCTAAGTCTTTGGAAGCGACGTCGACAGAGCGCGCCAGTTTAGCCCTGCTGTTACCGAACGAGAGAAAAAAAAGAGGGAGGGAGAAAAGTGGAGGGGAATATCAATTACTCTTTTAGCTTATAGGCTCAGTGGGCTGGTGGACTGGAGTACGATGTGGTAGTTTCTCTTTCTTTATTGAATGGGTGCATCCTGTCCCTGAGTTAAATGACCCGGATAATATGGAGAGGAGCAGACAGTGTGACTGTGAAGGGGGATGGGATGGGCTTGTTAGAGGGAGATGGGGTTTTTGTGTGTCTCCTGAGGTCTGGAGTGGGACAGTGGAAATGAAAGACCATCTGGATGTTATAGTGTCACCTCTCCAGTGTAGAGGTGCATTGATATGAGGGCTCGGATGAATGACAGAGAGGAAAGTAGAAGTCCTCTGCGAATATAGAGACGAGACCCTCAGTACAGATATCTGCTATGATACAAGACCCTCAAGACAGAGGTAAACTGTCTGACAGAGAGGGTCGCCTCGCTGCTGGTCCTTAAGGAACTATGCAGTATTTCGTTTTTTTGACGTATTATTTATTACATTGTTAGCCTTACAAGCATTTCACTACACTCGCAAAAGCATCTGTTAACCATGTGTATGTGACCAATAAAATTTGATTTGAACTTTGTGAGTTTTAAGAGAGTGTACATTTGAGAATGTGTGTGTGAGTGTGTCAGGAAGCTTCAGAAAATAGCTTCAGAAAATATATATTTTTCCCCTCAATCTTTCATTTCGCTCTCTAACTGACTTCCCCACACTGCAGATGTTCGTTAGTTACCTCCTTCTGTTAGGAGAAGAAAGCACAATTACTAATTAGGAGACATTCCCTCTATAAACACTCTGACAAAGCTGCATCAAACCTACTCCCCCCCCCCCCCCCCCCCCCCCCAACAAAGAAGTATCTCACAGAGGAGCTGCATGGACAACTAGCTCTCCTCTCGCTCCTGCCCAGGCCGGTTGCTTTGATGTGTAAAAACCAGCAGCGGACTCTATCTCAGGATCTCTATTGATTATGCATGCCGCATCACTGGCCTGTAAAACGGCATGGTTACGCAGACACAGACAGAAGAGGAAAGAGAACTGGTCCAGAGGCTTTGTATTCCTGGACGGGAGGTAGGTAGGTAGGTAGGTAGGTAGGTGCGTGCTTGTGTGCGTCCATGTATTTGAGTGACTGTCTGGGTGTTTTCTGGACCTGCAGTGGCTCGGTGGGTCGACTGAGCTGAGTACTCCAGTGATGCTTCGACACTGGTGGAGTGTGACATCATACTCTACCGAGACCACCTCTACTCTCCCTCAGCACCACACCAGATTATACTGATGACGCAGTGGGAAGAGACAGCTTCTCCTCTCTTTCTCTCATTTCCTTTATCTGCATCTCCATCTCCTTCACTCTCAGCCTTCTTCTCCCTCCTCTTTCTCCATCATCCTATCTTCCCATCCCTCTCTGAGAGCAACGCTTCTCTTCTCTCCCAGCTCCTCCGCTCCTCCATTCTAAATGTGCATTCCTGCAGGATCATTAATTAGCTGTAATTCATGTGGGCTCCGGATTCCTAACGACGGAATCATTTGTCTACTCAGTTACACCAGGCTCACTTAATCACTGGTCCTGTGTACAGGGGAGGGGTTTCACCTTGCCTGCAGCTCCTCTCTGCCTAGAGAAGGGGACTGAGAGACTTTCCTTCAAGGGACAGTCAGGTAGACTCTTCTCTGGCTCGTATAGCCAGCTCTGTGTTTAGATTATGTTTGTTGCAGTGCATTGTGCCTTTAAATACGGATGCACATTCCCTTTCAAGTGACGGAACAGTAAATACACACCGAGTGTACAAAACATTAAGAACACCTGCACTTTCCACGACATCGACCGACTAGGTGAATACAGCTAAGATCCTTTATTGACGTCTCTTGTTAAATCCACTTCCATCATTGTAGATGAAGGGGAGGAGACCGGTTAAAGAAGGATTGCCTTGAGACAACTCAATATTAGGAAGGTGTTCGGGGTATTTCTTCTGAATATGACTGGTCACTTTTAAAGCTCTCTATCAAGGGAGACGCTACACTGTGTCTGCACCCGTATCCTGTAATCTCCATTACAAGGCCGTTCGGTTTGCCTCCTCCTTCTCTTATATTATTGCAGTGTACTGCACAAACATATCAGACCAGCAGATCAGAGAAGGATAACTGACGCTTCTATGATCACATTTTTGAATAACCGCTATTAACCCACGCCTCAAAAGACAAAAATACACCCTTGAAAGATAAGAACCACATGGAAAACATGCAGAAAATGAAAACAGACAGGCTCCACTTTATATGAATGGCATTCACACCAAAGCTGCTTTGTCCATGGTCTTACGTTCAAACACACACAATCCCACTGAGAAGAGCCTGAGACGACCATATTGGGTCTGCAAATCGTCTAAAAACCGGATGAACTTAATCTGACACCAAACTTAAGATAACGAGATAAGATAAAGTCAATCGCGGTATGGTATATCAGTATGAGCTAAGTCAATCAGACAGACAATCCAGACGGATAAAAGGAGGGGAGGAGACCAGGTCTGTTGGAGAGAGAAGACTCTCAGGAGTGCTGTCTTTGATCTGAGATTACAGTGTGAACGTTTTGATTTGTTCTGCAATGGGAGTGATGCACCGCTATGAGTCGTGTGTGTGTGTGTGTGTGTGTGTGTGTGTGTGTGTGTGTGTGTTGCAGCCCGTCAGGGAGATAAAGGTAGATTTAACCTCCTATAAAAGCCCATGAAACCAAAACACAGACAGCTTGGCTATAGAGGTCCACTGAGACAGCCCGGTGATGAAAAGTTGATGAACGTACAGAATGTTGCCGGTCGAACAGAGTTCTGTTAGCTACGCTGGCAGCTCTAATCACTCACAAGGTCAAAGCTAAGACATAGACACACGGTTATGCGCTTATGGCTGAGATATCGACTCGATACAACAGAAATGTGAGCGTAGAGAGGGGTCGGGTGGGCGCGTGTGTGTTTGAGAGAGGAAGGTTTATGTACACTCAATGAAATATAGAGGAGCTAAGTTGGAGTGCCTGTGGGTGTTTTAAGGCTGTGTGTGGTGGAGGTGTGTGTGGCAGTGAATGTGTGTGTGTGTGGATGGACAATCCTTTGAACTGAGCACTTCACATGCCACACATCCTTCTCACCCCAGCTCTCAAACAACGGCGGACAATTGTGAGGTGATTGCAAGTGCCTTCAAGCCTTCATATCAATGTGATGCCACATTCTTTGAACGGTTTGTGGTAGGGGATTTTTTTCCCCCAAAAAAAACATTTTTACTTTGCAGAGCTTAAAATATCTATATTAATTCTAGAGACATTATAGACAGACCATTGGTACGGTAGTCGTCTGCAATTCAGAGGCAGGGGTTAAACAAATATGTCTGTCTATCGCTTAATTGTTTCCCCCTCTGCATGTTCGTCATGGGGTGTTCTTTTGATGGGGTATTATGTGCCTGTAGCGGATTGTTTACCATTCAGTTACATGCTATATTTTCGAGTCCTTTCATCTTTATTCTCAAGTCACTCTTAAACTCGTTTTCTCAGCCGTCTTTCCATTGCTGTATACTTTGCTATGGACAGTTACCCTTCATGACTGGATAACCTGAGGCACCTGCAGCTAAATCAGTCATCCAAGAACATGTAACTTCAATTATAGAAGAACACTTCCCTCAACAGCTCCTGAGACTCAGCTTGTTTTCCTTGGCTTAACACGTCCTGTTAAACAAACCATAAAATACTTATTATAACAAATCTATATGCAAAAATCATAATAGCCGAGCTCAAACGTATAGGCATTTTCCCGAGACTTGTTTTCATCCCCCCCCCCCCTGAAATTGCAGTAAAGCTGGTTGAAGTTGACACAGTAACTTTAAGGGAATCTCAGAACACCATCATCTATTTGAATGAAAAAAGCGAGCAGGAACACAAGCATCAACTGCCCAATTGAATTAATACCTTTTCCAGTCAGAATTTGCTTTTTTTTTTCCATGTAATGATTTGCATGATATTGATTAAATGAAACACAGCTATTCTAAGGTAGGCCTAAGAGTCATCTAGCTATGGTTCAGCTAACGTTTTGCTGAGCTACCTAATTTAGCTAGTAAGTTAATATGTGAGGAGGATGCAGACATTTTGTTTAGCTTGCTATCTGTTCTTTTATATTCGTATGAGAGGGGTAAACTTACTTGATGAAGCAAATGTTGTTAGCTAATGTTAGCAAGCTAGCTAGCTAGCAGCTGTGTCACTTTGGCTGTGTTATTATCTTGCAGCTAAATTCATGAGCGTATGAACGAGAAAATAAACAATTTAAATGTTGGCACATGCATGTGAATTGGTGCATTTATAAGGTTTTATAATATGGTTTTGTTGCATTAATCATGAATGTAATATGGTAGATGTATGAACATTTGCTTGCATAGCTAGTTGAATAGTTTGCATGCTTAGCTTACTGTCTAGTGGCTACTGTGACGTTTACTGCTAAGGAAAAACTTCATCTGAACCCTCTCTCAGCTCGTGACATTCCCGTTGCTAATGGAATTTGAAAAGTTTATGTACATGTTATTTCAATGGAAATGTTGTCCCGATACCTTTATTTTCCAAGAGTGATTACTTGCTCAGGTCAAAATCTCAGATAACATGACAGCTCAATACTGATCACACTGTGACAAGTGTGACATTTTATGACAGAGGACATGGGACAACCATGAGTTTGAGGAAACGTCTAAATCTGTCTCTGTTTAAAGTGTCGTCAAATATCTAGATTGCGATTAGTTTCGAAGTAATCTATTACAAATGTGCCTGTAAATGACATTGAAACAAATGCAGTCTGGCTCTACTCAAAAGTTAGATCTAAGATGTCAACGTTGCCATAAAACCATCAGGCTGAGGAGGACAAGACAAAAGGACAGTAGCATTTAGGCAGAAACCCTACATGGGAGATAAGTCTCTTTTGGTGTCACTCACACAAGAATGTGTGCCTCAGAAATGCATTATGAAAAGCAGAAAGGACACAGAGAGTATGAGTGTCGATATAAAAGGGTATGTCTAGACAAGTAAAGCTGTGGGCATTCGACAGACATCACCAGATAGCTCCTAGATGCCTCGTTTGTTCAAGATCAAAATAGTCCGCGGGGGTTTGCTGTAAGACGAGACAGAATCGGGGCTATTGAAAAATAATGGGGATATTTGTTGTGAGGAAATCATGGTTGCTGAAAACGAGATTGATTATGGCTCAACTGTGTCCCTCCCTTGTCCTTTTCACTCCATGTTTCCGGCCTCAAGTTGGTTACATAATTTAGCTTCATTACTAGTGTCACTTTGCATTACACACGCATACCCTCAGTCTACACTGATATCAATATCAGTGATGGCAATTCAGCAAACTCTTCATTTCATTGGGTTGATTTAACTTTCTAGAACATCCTATACTCAGTTCATTAGGTACACCAACCCGTTCAAGAAAATTGAGTGAGTCACGTGGCCGTGGCTTGCAAAAGCAGGCAGACAGACATTGAGGCATTCAGTTACTGTTCGTTTGTACATTAGAATGGGCAAAATGGTGGTGCTCTCTCTTTGTCGTCTCACGGTAGTCCCATGATAAACAGAGGGTGAGGCATCGGCTTGAATCTATTCGAGAAGCTTTGTCTCTCACCGTGCCCCTTTTCCAAACTCATCCCTACCTGGCTCTGATTCCACCTGCAGAGAATGCATGGAGACAGCCCCACATATTAAACATGCTGAGTCACACACATTCATACAGTGTATAGCCAATGGGTTCCCGAGTGGCGCAGAGGTCTAAGGCCCTGCATCTCAGTGCAAGAGGTGTCACTACAGTCACTGGTTCAAATCCAGGCTGCATCACACCCGGCCGCAATTGGGAGTCCAATAGGGCGGTGCACAATTGGCCCAGTGTCGTCCAGGTTTTGCTGTGGTAGGCCGTCATTGTTAATAAGAATTTGTTCTTAACTGACTTGCCTGGTTAAATAAATAAAAATATAAACAACTAAATACTGCTGACTGTGAATGAACTCAGAGCAGGGAGAGCAAACAATATGAATAATGCAGAGGTAGAGGTGGAGAGGCACAGTAATGGGGCAAACCAGAGAAACCTTTGGCACTCGAAAACACCCTACCAAACATTTTCTTAAAGGGAACCGCCAATACTTTCCTAACGATTTGCTCGACGAACACCTCTCTTAAAACAATCTTCAGCACCTTTCCAACTGTCAATCCCAAGAAAACTTCCAAAGCTTTCCCTTCACAACTATCGATTCCTCGAGAAACCCCAACACCTTCCAAGAAAACCTTGAAGTCATTACCGAATGTGAGTTCCAAGAAAGCTTCCAATACGTCCCTGAGGAGAACCCCCAACAATCTCCCCCCAAAAACCATCTTCAAAGAGACTGAAAGCAATAAAGCTTAAACAAAGATCTATCAAGGGACCCGCCAGCCAGTATCTCCACAAAGCCCTTCAGTGGAGTGTTGACTCCCGCTCAATCACAGGAGAGAGAAATAAACAACAGCAACAATGAGAGCATTAGAGGAGAGAGGCTTACAGATACAGGCAGTGGGTCCTGTTCTCTTCATCCCTCCGAAACCTGTGTGAGTGTGACAGCAGGGAATTGAACACAATGGGTTTCACTGCCCAGGAAGTATGGGTTATCTAATGGCTAACGTGTGTGTGTGTGTGTGTGTGTGTGTGTGTGTGTGTGTGTGTGTGCGCGCGCGCGCGTGTGTGCGCGCGTGTTTCTGTATGTGAAAACTTTTTCACTCCAGATCAATCTGTGCTGAGGTTACAGCAGAATGACCACTGACTGACACGTCTAACAAAACAACACCGCCTGAATTCAAAACACTGAGGTGTAAAACACCCTAAAGAGAGCAGAGCTACAACAGCCTGGTCTGATCAGAAAGCTGTTAGATGAACATATTGTCATGGCCAACCTTGGGTGAAACAGTGGGGGAATACAATTATGGAGAGAAAGAGAGTCTGTTTCACTCTGTTTTCTGGGAGACGAGCCAAGCCGGAGAACTTACACTCACTTGACCTTTACTGTTCACTGTATTAAAATAACAACAGTAGCAGGTAACCCACAAATCACATCCACTTTAACCAATCCCTTCCTTCCTCCTTCTCTGCTGCTCTCTCGCTCTGCCTCCCCACAGCCTCTCACTCACTCTCTTACTTCTTGTAAACCCTCTATCTTGTTCTACCTCCCTCTGTCATATCTCTCCTAAACAAAGCACCCCATATAGTCTTTACCCATTAAATGTATATCGGTCACTTGTCACAAACTCAGATCAGGTTGACCTTGATGGGGTTTCTATCTCCTCCCAAGTGTTTCTGAGCAAAGTTAACCTCGGTTGGTTGGAGTGCCTGTCTCACCTCTCATCTCACATTTCATTTAGCAGGGGCCCAGGCATAAAAGACACCATCTGTCAGAGAGCTGCTTCTGAACGTCTCTTCAACAGCTGATCTATTATCATGGGAGGAGTGGAGGAGGGAGGAAGAGGAGAGAAGGTTTGAACTTCAAAGAGCTCACCTTGTACTGAAAAGTTGAAATGAACAAAGAGCAGGCTTTACTTTCAACTTTCACTTCTGTCGACTTTGACACAAAATGGAGGGATACCCATTCAACTCAGCCACCAGGCTATAGAAAAGGCTACCTACTGTACACTGCCCCAAATTCAATGTGAGAACTATAAGAATATCAATTTATCCAACTCTATTCAGCTAGTTTAATTATGTGAGGAAATATTGATATGCTGAAATCTGAGGGAAGATTAAAGGAAAATTCCAGCCAAAAGCTATATTTTGGTATTTGTTTCATTAGTCCATTGTTAACATAGTCCCAACACCAAAATATAGTTTCAGGGGGGAGTTTTCCTTTAAGAATGAAGAGCCTTTTAGGGGAGAGTGGGGTAAGTTGAGCCACCCTTATTTCTAGGAAACCAAATGTAACCATTTGACCAAATATTTAGGAAGAAGTGGTACCAAATACCACATGGAAGAAGTGGTAAGCAAGTTAGGTAAAACATTTTTTTTATAAATTCACCATGTCAAATGTATTTATTGTGCTAGAGGTTTTATGATTCCTGTATCTAAACCAAAGTAGATCATTTTAAGGTTGGTGTCTTGACAGATTTGTCCAAAATTGCGTGACATAAAAAATTGTTTTCTGTTCTTGCATTTATGGCAGTGTAAGTTGTTGTTAAATCATATATTAAGCATTAATCACTTAAATTTGACATTGAACTTGAACCCTGTAAGAATCCTGTATCTAGCTGTTGGACAGTTGTTTTGTATAGACTCAGAAATGTAATGTAACTACTCAACATTTTGTGTCCCCTTACATATGTTACGAGGTGAAAACAGTTTTCAGGGGCACACAAAACACTAATCGAAAGAGTCACCGTACCTTCAAACGTAAAAACTAAATCGATACTGTCATTAAAGTGGTTCTTCAATAATTATGCATAATACTTGTTCGATGAGCATTTGGTGTCGAGCTGATTAATTACACCATGATATTTTTCACACATCATCATCTGATCCAGGAAGGAATTTTCCCGAATGACAGTCAAGTGAAGAACAGCTGTTGTGATAGCGCATGCGATGCAACAACAGCCCGAGTGCTGGTAGGTCCGCAAGGAATGTCCAGAATATGTTGGTGTCTCATTGATTACCCCGGTGAAGACAGTTGTGCCTGGATCAACGTTGGATCTAATATCCCTAGAGAATTGATGTTGATCATCTGTTGTTGTCTGCTTGATTTACAGCAGTATCCCGTTAGATTTAACAGAGAAAGCATCAAGGTAATGTGTTCACGTTTTTATATTTTTTGGTGCCTCGGGTTGGACACCGAGTCTACTGTGCGCAATTGTGTAGGATTGACTATTGCGCAACACCCAACACTATTCCTATTCATTATTCTGGCTATAATGACAACAAATGACATAGCCTAGTGGGCTTCTACACAGTATGATCTGGTAATGAAATAACATGACATACATTTTGTTTTCCATGTTACACCTGCAATTTTAAACAATACATGGGGCTTGAAGTAGCCTACTTGAACTTGAAGTTGTAGCTCAGAAATTCAAGTACGGGAATAGGCCTACCTTGAAAATCTGTAATTTCCTCAATTTGATGCTTGAAAAGTCCTTGTCATTATTGTAGCCAATTTATACACTCCCTTATAATTATCCGTGATTTAATTTTGTATCTGTTTTTGTGAGAGATGTGGCTTTCCATACAACTTGGCTTTCCATACAAACTGTTCCATTAAAAAAATAACCTGCTTTTGATCCCTTTCTCATTATTAACTGTGATGGTGAGATCCAAATTGTGAGATTAAAGCTACTGCTATTCATGGCTTTGTTATGTGTGCCTGCGTCGGCCACATATGCTACAGAAAAATTGTCCATGCATGCATCCACTCTATTTAGTAAGGCTATGTCCACATTATTCACACATATTTTAGAATTTTAGAATAATTAGAATAATTCAATATCAAATGGCAAAGCTTAAAAAAGGCCCAAAAAAATGCATTATTTTTTGTGGTAATGGCCTTCTTTTTTGTCACTTTTTGCATGCCTTTTAGGGGGCAGAAAAGGGTTATATATTAGGCCCTATATGTACAATTATTTAAATTATACAATTGTATAACATTGAGGTCTTTAAAAAGTATAATTAAGTGCTTGAAAAAGTCCCTGAAAGTCCTTGAATTTGACTTGCCTGTCAATGTCTGTATGAACCCTGCTCGCAGGATGTATAGTGATAGACCCATGTTGATGTATAGGAGGAGTTATGGGCCAATTTGCATATATTCACTTTTATTCCTCTAAGTACACATGTGGAACTGTATGAAAATCTATTTTATTTTTGTTTCAAACCATTTTTGACATTTTTATCCCAATGTCACACATTGGCCCCATTATTTAGAGAAAGACCCACATCAGAGGGTCTCTATAAGTGTCAATATGAGTCCTAAACCTAGCGTGAATGTGCTTTTAATTTGATCCCCATTCGCTTTTGCAGAAGCAGACATGACAAGTAACAAAACCACTGACACACTGAATAGACGAGGACTGCCACACACATTTAAATGAAATTATATACAAACAATACTAAGAAATAACACAAATAATACAACAACACAAATTAATGTGTGTGTTTGTGTGTGTGTCCCCTCACAGTACCCGCTGTGTGGGCTAATATAGTCAAAATGTTTGCCTTGGGGTAATTTGAGCCAATGGTTGAGCCAACGGTTGAGCCAATGGCAAGTTGAGCAAATTGAAGTGTTTTCTTCCCAGGTGTAATGTAAAGCATTATCGCTGGAATAGGAGGTAACAACAGGGCCTGGCCTATGTTAAAAGTGTTAAAAAAGTACAAGGTGCTGTTAGGGGATAAAGGGGAAGTTCACCCTAAAATCCACCTGGGCCCTATAACACTTGCCTGGTCATTTGTCAGTACCCCTGACAGTTTTTAGGACCATAGCTTGAGTGTTTAGATGTAGGTAATAAGCTGATTTCACGCCCCTCTTCCCCATAAAACCTCATGCAACTTCAAAGTTCATCATAAGTACATCCCAAACAAACCGCTCTGGCCTCCCATGACCGCAATAGTCCTTATAATGAGTTTCTCGGCACAATTTTTCAGCGAACTTATTTCTGTGGACACATTTTTACCAATGTATTTTGTTACTTTTGTATTGAAATCTAGGAAGTAGATTAATGCACGGGTTGGGACCTAGGTCGGGACTTCCGAGGTGGGCATGGTTGAAGGATGTAAACAATAATTTTCTATTCTCACTCCCTCACAGTATTTGCTGCCCTCGTCAAATTTAATTGGAGTAAAGAATGTCAGATCGAGAACAAAGAGGACTTTTGAGACCTGCCTTATTTTCAGAATGGAACTGTTGTGCCATATTGGTTTGAACCAGAGTATCCTCAGGCTCAGTTGTTCCATTTGCCAGCTGACAGAGAAAAAGAGCTAGAGAGACCGGACAGAACAGATGTCGAGGAAACACAGACACTTCCCAGAACGCATGGTGACTGGTGGTGCAGTTGCGGGAGATGCCTACCTATCTCTACCTACAGACAGTGAATGTCTCGGCTGTCGAGAATGGGACCAGCTTATTCCGATAATGGAGGTAGAACATCAGACTGACGATTCAGCAGAAGATGGCGTGTGCGTAACTAAACACTCCGACGTCTTGTCACTTATCAATCCTGGTGTGTTGGAGACTTTCTTCAGAATGCCCAGGATCAACTGGAAACAATGTGCCACACCTGACAGTCCAAATGGGAAGTGTTTTGGCTAATATTACTCAGATATTTATATTACTCTCTAAGATGAAAATACCTAATGACACCCTTCCAACTGTATTTTCCAGTATCCTGCCTACACCCCTTAATGTAACTGGCTACTGTAGTCTCCAATAAAGTTTGTCTGACAATGATGACATGCTGGCTAGGTAAATAGTGTCTGGAAGGAGTGGATACGAGCCATAGAAATAGAATGTACGGGATGCGCACTTCACAATCTGGGGCTACATAAACAATAATTTATATTACCCTTTGAACGATGAGTTGACTATACTGTCGTCAAGTATACAAGACCAAGAGAGCCATCAATAGTATTGCGTCAGGTAGCCTTCGGTTAGAGTTTTGGGTCAGTAACCGAAAATTAGCTGGTTTCGAATCCCCGAACGCCCAGAGCGCACTCTGAACACACTCTGGCACCTCAGACATTAGTCTTGAAATCTTTGGTTGTTTAGTACACGGACTCATGTGAAAATCGTAACAATATGGATGGGGCTAAGGCTTTAGAGGGTGTGAACGATGCTGAATGGGTGTAGACAAATAAGAGCTCTCCAGTAAGTGTACCAAAATATTCAAGGGCCATTTTCTCAAGTATATCAACTTTCAAAGCAGCATTACTTTACATATCGTTCCTCAACTGTAGTGTATGATATACAATTTTCTAGTTTTGAGTCTTTACTTTTATCTAAAAAACACAATTTCAAATGTTGCTACATAAGACCGAATCGAGCATGAATCGAGAATGTCGGTCATATATCATTCAGTATAGACATTTGTACCCAGGATAAGTTGTGCCAAGGAGACCACTTTTGATGGACAAGATATGTTTTCAAACTGTAATGTTTACATGAATTCAGATTATTTCCAGGGATACACAACATCCTGAAATAAATGTTGATATATTTGTTAGAAAGAATACTACATTTCCCTTAAAGGAGTGATGCTGAATGTAAAACCTCAACTTACCCCACTCTCCCTTATTGCATCTAGAAATGTAACATAGACAGGAGAAAATACCACACTCAATATTCCCCTCCCTTGATTATTTAAAAAAAAGGGTCAATCTGTGATTTCTACATCCATTTTTATGCTTATAAACTTTCAGGTCCTTAGAAAACTATGCAGTTATTGTTTTTTTTATGTATTATTGCTCACGTTGTTAGCCTAGAAAAAAAGTGTTATTACATACAACCGGGAAGAACTATTGGATATAAAAGCGATGTCAACTTAACATCATTATGACCAGGAATACGTCTTTCCCGAAGCGGATCCTTTGTTCGGACCTCCACCCTGGACATGCGATCTTATCCCAGAGGCCAACCCAAAACAACGGAGTGGCCTACTGGTCAGACTCAGAAGGCGAGCACACCATCCACCGCTTCCGAGCATATTACTCTCCAATGTCCAATCTCTAGATAACAAGGTGGACGAAATCAGGGCACGAGTGTAACATTCTCTGTTTCAAGGAAACATGGCTCTCTCGGGATATGTTGTCAGAGTTGGTACAGCCACCCGGTTTCTTCACGCATCATGCCGACAGAAACAAACACCTCTCTGGTAAGAAGAAGGGTGGGGGTGTATGCCTTATGATTAACGACTCATGGTGTAATCACAACAACATACAGGAACTCAAGCCCTTTTGTTCACCCAACCTAGAATTCCTTACAATCAAATGCCGACCGCATTATCTTCCAAGAGAATTCTCTTCAATTACAGTTACAGCCGTGTATATCCCCCCAAGCAGATCCCTCGTTGGACCTGAAAGAACTTCACTGGACTCTATGTAAACTGGAAACCACACATCCTGAGGCTGCATTTATTATAGCCTTAGGATTTTAACAAAGCTAACCTAAGAACCATACTTCCTAAATTCTATCAGCATATCGAATGCACTACAAGAGCTGGTAGCTTTCTGGATCATTGCTACTCGAATTTCCACGACGCATAAAAAGTCCTCCCCCGCCCTGCCTTCAGCAAATCTGACCATGACTCCATTTTGTTGCTCCCAGCCTATAGACAGAAACTAAAACAGAAAACACCCGTGCTCAGGTCAATACAACGCTGGTCTGACCAATAGGATTCCACTCTGAGAATCCTCTCCACTCACAACTGTATTTTTTTGTGAAGAATCAACAACAAGTGGGACACAATTATGAAGTGGAACGACATTTATTGGATATTTCAAACTTTTTTAACAAATCAAAAACTGAAAAATTGGGCGTGCAAAATTATTCAGCCCCCTTAAGTTAATACTTTGTAGCGCCACCTTTTGCTGCGATTACAGCTGTAAGTCGCTTGGTGTATGTCTCTATCAGTTTTGCACATCGAGAGACTGAAATTTTTTCCCATTCCTCCTTGCAAAACAGCTCAAGCTCAGTGAGGTTGGATGGAGAGCATTTGTGAACAGCAGTTTTCAGTTCTTTCCACAGATTCTCGATTGGATTCAGGTCTGGACTTTGACTTGGCCATTCTAACACCTGGATATGTTTATTTTTGAACCATTCCATTGTAGATTTTGCTTTATGTTTTGGATCATTGTCTTGTTGGAAGACAAATCTCCGTCCCAGTCTCAGGTCTTTTGCAGACTCCATCAGGTTTTCTTCCAGAATGGTCCTGTATTTGGCTCCATCCATCTTCCCATCAATTTTAACCATCTTCCCTGTCCCTGCTGAAGAAAAGCAGGCTCAAACCATGATGCTGCCACCACCATGTTTGACAGTGGGGATGGTGTGTTCAGCTGTGTTGCTTTTACGCCAAACATAACGTTTTGCATTGTTGCCAAAAAGTTCAATTTTGGTTTCATCTGACCAGAGCACCATCTTCCACATGTTTGGTGTGTCTCCCAGGTGGCTTGTGGCAAACTTTAAACAACACTTTTTATGGATATCTTTAAGAAATGGCTTTCTTCTTGCCACTCTTCCATAAAGGCCAGATTTGTGCAATATACGACTGATTGTTGTCCTATGGACAGAGTCTCCCACCTCAGCTGTAGATCTCTGCAGTTCATCCAGAGTGATCATGGGCCTCTTGGCTGCATCTCTGATCAGTCTTCTCCTTGTATGAGCTGAAAGTTTAGAGGGACGGCCAGGTCTTGGTAGATTTGCAGTGGTCTGATACTCCTTCAATTTCAATATTATCGCTTGCACAGTGCTCCTTGGGATGTTTAAAGCTTGGGAAATCTTTTTGTGTCCAAATCCGGCTTTAAACTTCTTCACAACAGTATCTCGGTCCTGCCTGGTGTGTTCCTTGTTCTTCATGATGCTCTCTGCGCTTTTAACGGACCTCTGAGACTATCACAGTGCAGGTGCATTTACACGGAGACTTGATTACACACAAGTGGATTGTATTTATCATCATTAGTAATTTAGGTCAACATTGGATCATTCAGAGATCCTCACTGAACTTCTGGAGAGAGTTTGCTGCACTGAAAGTAAAGGGGCTGAATAATTTTGCACGCCCAATTTTTCAGTTTTTGATTTGTTAAAAAAGTTTGAAATATCCAATAAATGTCGTTCCACTTCATGATTGTGTCCCACTTGTTGTTGATTCTTCACAAAAAAAATACAGTTTTATATCTTTATGTTTGAAGCCTGAAATGTGGCAAAAGGTCGCAAAGTTCAAAGGGGTCGAATACTTTCGCAAGGCACTGTATGTTCCGGATAGCCTCAGACAATAACATTGATATATACGCTGAATCGGTGAGCGAATTTATTAGCAAGTGCATCAGAGATGTCATACCCTCTGTGACCATTAAAACCTTCCTTAACCAGAAACCGTGGATTGATGGCAGCATTCGTGAAAAACTGAAAGAGCGAACCACTGCTTTTAATCATGGCAAGGCGACCGGAAACAAGACCAAATACAAACAGTGCAGCTATTCCCTCCACAAGGCAATCAAACAAGCAAAGCGTCAGTATAGAGACAAAGTAGAGTCGCAATTCAACGGCCCAAACACGAGACGTATGTGGCAGGGTCTACAGTCAATCATGGATTACAAAAAGAAAACCAGCCCCGTCGCGACACCGACGTTTTGCTCCCAGACAAATTAAACAACTTCTTTGCTCACTTTGAGGACAATACATTGCCACTGACACGGCCTGCTACCAAAGCCCGTGAGCTCTCCTTCTCCTTGACCAACGTGAGTAAAACATTTAAACGTGTTAACCCTCGCAAGGCTGCAGGCCCAGATGGCACTGCACACTGCCCTATCCCATCTGGACAAGAGGAATACCTATGTAAGAATGCTGTTCATTGACTACAGCTCAGAATTTAACACCATAGTGCCCTCCAAACCGTCAATAAGCTCGAGACCCTGGGTCTCAACCCCGCCCTGTGCAACTGGGTCCTGGACTTTGACGGGCCGCCCCCAGGTGGGGAAGGTAGGAAACAACATCTCCACCCCGCTGATCCTCAACACTGGGGCCCCACAAGGGTGCATTCTCAGCCCTCTCCTGTACTCCCTGTTCACCCATGACTGCGTGGCCATGCACGCCTCCAACTCAATCATCAAGTGTGCAGACGACACTACAGTGGAAGGCTACAGTGGTAGGCCTGGTTACCGTCGGAGTGTGGTGTCAGGAAAATAAAGTCACACTCAATGTCAACAAAACAAAGGAGATGATCATGGTCTTCAGGAAACAGCAGAGGGAGCAACACCCCCCCCCCCCCCCCCCCATCCACATCGACGGGACAGTAGTGGAGAAGGTGGAACGTTTTAAATTCCTCAGCGTACACATCACGGACAAACTGAAATGATCCACCCACACAGACAGCTTGGTGAAGAAGGCACATAAGCGCCTCTTCAACCTCAGGAGTCTGAAGAAATTTGTCTTGTCATCTAAAACACACAAACTTTTTCAGATGCACAATCGAGAGCATCCTGTCGGGCTGTATCACTGGTATGGAAATTGCATCACCCTCATCCGCAAGGCTCCCCAGAGGGTAGTGCGGTCTGCACAACGCATCACTGGGGACAAACTACCTGCCCTCCGGGACACCTACAGCACCCGATGTCACAGTAAGGCCAAAAAGATCATCAAGGACAACAACCACCTGAGCCACTGCCTGTTCACCCCGCTATGTTTTATTTATTTACTTATTTCACCTTTATTTAACCAGGTAGGCCAGTTGAGAACAAGTTCTCATTTACAATTGCAACCTGGCCAAGATAAAGCAAAGCAGTGTGACACAAACGACACAGAGTTACACATGGAATAAACAAACGTACAGTCAATAACACAATAGAAAAGTCTATATACAGTGTGTGCAAATTAAGTAAGATTAGGGAGTTAAGGCAATAAATAAGCCATAGTGGTGAAATAATTACAATTTAGCAATTCAGCACTGGAGTGATAGATGAGCAGAGGATGAATGTGCAAGTGGAGATACTGGGGTGCAATGGAGCAAGAAAATAAAACATCTGGGGATGAGGTAGTTGCGTGGGCTATTGACAGATGGGCTATGTACAGGTGTAATGATCTGTAAGCTGCTCTGACAGCTGACAGCTCTGACAGCTTAAAGTTAGTGAGGGAGATATGACTCTCCAGCTTCGTTCCAGTCATTGGCAGCAGAGAACTGGAAGGAAAGGTGGCCAAAGGAGGAGTTGGCTTTGGGGGTGACCAGTGAAATATACCTGCTGGAGCGCGTGCTCTGGGTGAGTGCTGTTATGGTGACCAGTGAGCTGAGATAAGGCAGGGCTTTACCTAGCAAATACTTATAGATGACCTGGAGCCAGTGGGGTTGGTGACGAATATGAAGCGAGGGCCTGCCAACGAGAGCATACAGGTTGTAGCAGTGGATAGTATATGGGGCTTTGGGGACAAGAAGAATGGCACTTTGATAGACTGCATGTGTTGGAGGCTATTTTGTAAATTACATCGCTAAAGTCAAGGATCGGTAGGATAGTCAGTAGGTATGTTTGGCAGCATGAGTGAAGGATGCTTTGTTGTGAAATAGGAGGCAGATTCTAGATTTAATTTTGGATTGGAGATTCTTGATGTGAATCTGGAAGGAGAGTTTACAGTCTAACCAGACACCTTGGTATTTGTAGTTGTCCACATATTGTAAGTCAAAACCGTCCAGAGTAGTGATGTTTGACGGGCGGGCAGGTGCAGGCAGCGATGGGTTGAAGAGCATGCATTTAGTTTTACTTGTATTGAAGAGCAGTTGGAGTCTACGGAAGGAGAGTTGTACTGCATTGAAGCTTGTCTAGAAGTTTGTTAACACAGTGTCCAAAGTAGGGCCAGAAGTGTACAGTCGTCTGCGTAGAGGCGACATCATTGATGCGTACAGAAAAAGAGTCGGCCTGCGAATTGAACCCTGTGGCACCCCCATAGAGACTGCCAGGGGTCTGGACAACAGTGGACAACAGTGTGTCCGATTTGACACACTGAACTCTGTCTGAGAAGTAGTTGGTGAACCAGGCGAGGCAGTCATTTGAGAAACCAAGGCTGTTGAGTCTGCCGAGAAGAATGCGGTGATTGACAGAGTCGAAAGCTTTGGCCAGGTCGATGAATACGGCTGCACAGTATTGTCTTTCATCCAGAAGGAGAGGTCAATACAGGTGTATCAAAGCTGGGACCGAGAGGCTGAAAAAAAGCTTCTATCTCAGGGCCATCAGACTGTTAAACAGCCATCTCTAACATAGAGAGGCTGCTGCCAACATACAGACTCAAATCTCTGGCCACTTAAATAAACTGACTTAAAAAAGGTATCACTAGTCACTTTAAATAACGCCACTTTAATAATGTTTACCTATCTTACATTACTCATCTCATATGTATATACTGTATTCTACTGCATCTTCCCTATGCTGCACGCCATCGCTCATCCATATACTTATATGTACATATTCTTATTCATCCCTTTACATTTGTGTGTATTTGTGTGTATAAGATAGTTGTTGTGAATTTGTTAGATTACTGGTTAGATTTTACTGCATAGTCGGAACTAGAAGCACAAGCATTTCGCTACACTCGCATTAACATCTGCTAACCATGTGTATGTGACCAATACAATTTGATTTGGTTACATTTCTCCAGCCTCAACCCTCAGCTGTTTACAGAAACAGTGGTGGGGTGAACCTTTGTAATTGTAAGAAGATTGCCCCTTTAAAGATAGGAATTACCAGGATGATAGGAATTACCAGGATAGGAAATGTTCAAGTGCACTGGAGTGAAAAAACAGTCCAGCATTCCCTGACTCACTGTCAGTTTGAACCTCAACCCACATCCCTAAGCAACTTTTTTTTGCCATGGCTGGCTCAACGAGATATTAGCAAACATGACAGTCATCTTATAAACACAATAAATAACTCACAAGGTTAACTGAATCAAGCTCCCTTTTTTCCTCCTCAATTATTAATGTGACATGATACTGGAGGGGGAACAGTCGCTTTCATCTTAACTTGTTCCACCACATCCTTGGAAAAAAAACCTGTGAACTCAGCCATATATTCTGTGTCTATCAAAGAGTAGGCTGTCAATGGATGCTAAATTATTATTTATACAATAATTCATCCCTGTTTGACGATGTCTGAAGACCGGCTATCTGGCACGTGGATGATGTTAACAGCTAAATATATTGATATTGTGACATATGATATCAATGAGATTTTATATATATATATAAAAATGGGAAAATCATTACATCATCCTCTAGAAGGGTCCATAAGTATCAAATAGACTTGTTATAACACTCTGCTTAGGTAAACCGGAGCTCTGAGGAGCTCACGTTGATCTTTCTTAATCTTTCAACTCCCAACTTCACATCTATAAATATATGGTTTTAAAAATATGTTTATTGATCTTTCTTATATCTCTAAGATATAGGACAGACACTTCAGAACAAACTTCCTTTAGATTATGTTTTGGGGACTATCCATTGTTCCATGTAGTGAATCTATTATTCAATGGGCCAAGGTCAAATCAAATGTTTCATCAAATATCTATTTTTATATACTTCAAGGGGTCTTAAAATTCAAAATCAAATAGCTAAATGATCCTTGGTATGACCTTCTTAAAACAATTCCATATAGCTTAATAGAACCCTGCCATTGTTATACAAAGGGGATCCATACCCCGCTGTCCTTGTCAGGGGAAGTAGTGAAGGAACCCATTGGGGCCCTTGAGAGGTTCTGATGGCCCCTTTGTTCAGGTTAAGTAGTATAGGGCGAGATCAAAAGGTAAGATGCTGTAAAGAGCATGAACACCTTCTTAATTACTCAGAGCAGTTGGCCTTTTAGTGAGCGAGCTCAGTAGAGCTCTACTAATGACAGCACACTCATTATCAGGACCCGGCACAGAACGGGTGACCGTTAAACTGTCTGAAGTAAATCTGTCCTCAGTGGGGACTGACGCAGAGCTGGAACAGGCAAGGAAGCAGACAGCCAAATAAGAAGGATCCACCTTGTCCTCTCTCTGAATGAAGAAATATCTCTGTTCGCTGTTTTGCATTTACCTAAAGTCTCTAAAAGTATATTTTCTGATCATTTTCCCTACAAGTAGCCCAATCCCTTTTAACACCATATCTATAACATTCAAATTGAAGAAACAGCGAGTTCTGTTACAGTGTAAGTATTTGGACTCAAATGATATGTATTTCTAGAGCTTCGTTGAAGAGTCTTGTTTAAGCCCAAACACAGTTTTCAGAGGCTCTGACACTAAACTGCTAATTAGCCTGTGGAGGACCTAAAGCAGACTAATCAAGCCAGGCCAGAAAGAGAGCCCCATAATAAGGAGCAGAGGGAAGATGCGACATTAAACACAGCCAAACTGAACACTACAGGCACATTGATGGGCTTTCTATTTCAATTGGTGAAGAACTCTGTGGTCCTTGGATGGATAATAGAAAACAGTTGCAGTTCTCTATCTTTTCTTTACTCTGACTTTTTATGGGTCTAGGCCCATGTTACAGTAAAATATATAACAAAAGGACTACATCACCTTACAAAACCATATCAATGACTCATCTTTAAATCCTTTGAAGTCATAAATCGCAATGCAAAGACAAAATACAACTGTGGGAAATTCGTGTTTGATTTTCAACGCACATTGTCTGTATTCCACTGGTTTCCATGGCTGCTTAATATAAATCACTGTAAACATTCAAGACCTCTGCTATGTAAGCGTTTCTAGCATTTGAAGATGTTAGCCCAAAGCCAGTAGGGGCGTCCGGGGGCATTCTCCCCACAACAAAAAAAAGAAGGTGGCCATGATGGTATGATGGCCAGATTGGGAATTTAGCCAGGACAGCGGGGTTAACACCCCTACTCTTACGATAATTGCCATGGGATCTTTAGTGACCACAGCGAGTCAGGACATCCGTTTAACGTCCCATCCGAAAGACAGCACCCTACACAGGGCAATTACTGCCCTGGGGCATTGGGATATTTATTTTTTTATACCAGAGGAAAAGGTGCCTCCTACTGGCCCTCCAACACCACTTCCAGCAGAATCTGGTCTCCCATCCTGGGACTAACCAGGACCAACCCTGCTTGGCTTCAAAAGCAAGCCAGCAGTGGGATGCAGGGTGGTATGCTGCTTTCTCTTAGTATTCTATGTTGCTGTCTCTTGTCTACCCTCTTCTGTTGCTGTCTCTTAGTATTACATGTTGCTGTCTCTTAGTATTACATGTTGCTGTCTCTTGTCTACTCTCCTCTCTCGTCCTGTCCTGGTTGTAAAAAGTAAGTAAAGTAAAATGAAAAGTACATTTTATTTTTATTTAGTAATTTCACAGGCTTTTTTTACCTGCAAATTTTTTGTAAACCGTGTTTTACTTTTTCACTGTCTGTATTTCACCTCTTATAATTTGTGCAAATAAATAAAGCTACACTGAATATAAATACAAACGCAACATGTAAAGTGTTTCATGAGCTGAAATAAAAGATGAGTATTAGTCTCAAATTCTATGCACAAATTGGTTTTCTGATGTCAACGTTGGACCTACTGCCAAATTCTCTAAAAACGACGTTGGAGGTGGCTTATGGTAAAGAAATTAACATGAAATTCTCTGGCAACAGCTCTGGTGGACATTCCTGCAGTCAGCATGATAATTGAACGCTCCCTCAAAACTTGAGACATCTGTGGCATTGTTGTGTGTGACAAAACTGCATATTTTAGAGTGGCCTTATTGTCCCCAGTACACGGTGCACCTGTGTTATAATCATGCGGTTTAATCAGCTTCTTGATATGCCACACCTGTCAGGTGGATGGATTATCTTGGCAAAGGAGAAACGCTCACTAACAGGGATGTAAACAAAATTTCAGCAAAATATTTTAGAGAAATAAGCTCTTTGTGCGTATGGAACATTCCTGGGATCTTTTATTTCAGCGTATTAAACATGGGACCAACACTTTACATGTTGTGTTTATATTTTTGTTCAGTATACATGAATGGCTGTCCTAGAATACATTATTTTCCTGGGAGCAGAGGACAAAACAGCTAAACTTCAAGACGAAACCTGTACCACACTGAACTGAAGCAGATAGACCTCATTAGTTACCAGTATACATATGTAGTATACTGTATAACTGAAGGAGATAGACCTTATTAGTTACCAGTATACATATGTAGTATACTGTATAACTGAAGGAGATACACCTCATTAGTTACCAGTATGCATATGTTGTATACTGTATAACTGAAGCAGTTAGACCTCATTAGTTACCAGTACACATATGTAGTATACTGTATAACTGAAGCAGATAGACCTCATTAGTTACCAGTACACATATGTAGTATACTGTATAACTGAAGGAGATAGACCTCATTAGTTACCAGTATACATATGTAGTATACTGTATAACTGAAGGAGATACACCTCATTAGTTACCAGTATGCATATGTTGTATACTGTATAACTGAAGCAGTTAGACCTCATTAGTTACCAGTACACATATGTAGTATACTGTATAACTGAAGCAGATAGACCTCATTAGTTACCAGTACACATATGTAGTATACTGTATAACTGAAGGAGATAGACCTCATTAGTTACCAGTATACATATGTAGTATACTTTATAACTGAAGGAGCGATAGGGGCAGAAGAAGAGTCCTATGAGTGACAAATGGAGACCAAGAACACTCTTGTCTGAGAGAGTCTTCAGCGTTGATGGCTCAGGTGGTGGTCAGGCATTTATAAAGGAAGACGGAGCCCGGCTGTGTAGCAAGCACAAAGAGGCATAGCACTGGTGTGGTGTCAGGGACCGCATCAGGGAAGTTAATTGGCTTTAGAGTGACTAAGGAAGGGCAAGCGGCTCAATATGGGACTGTATAGAGGTGCTTCATCAACCCCTCACCCACACAGTCATCATAACAGTGTACCGGGACTAGTAGCGGTTGCTGTCAGCAAGGAGTGGCTACTGTGCACTACTGTATAAAATGAAAGCCAATTGAGATCACAGAAAGGAAGACGTTTTGATGAATATGTCTAAGAAGAAGAAAGTGTACATCTGTGTTCATACATGTGTATCCACTTGATGTAAGGCCCCACAGAGGAACAATGTTTGCGCACACCGTTTACAGAGTCACTTGCTCTTCTTGCCATGTCATGCCTTCAGCTCCTATTGACATGAAATTACTTAATAGGAAGAGAGACGCACATATGAACGCCGAAGCTCTCAGCCGTTCCCAATCTGTTGTTGGCTGGTGCATACAATAATACTACATTCTCAGAAATAAAGCTGCTATCTAGAACCTAAAAGGGTTCTTCGGCTGTCCACATAGGTAAACCTTTTGAATAACCCTTTCGGGTTCCATGCAGAAGCCCTTCCACGAAGGGTACTACATGGAAAAGGGTTCTACCTAAAACCAAATATGGTTCCAACTGGAAACAAAAAGGGCTTGTTTCTAAGTGTGTACCGTTCCCCAAACCCTATCTGTCTTAATTATATCTGTGTCCTAGTTTAGTGGCATTGGCTTTGTGTGCTGTGGGGAACGAGTGCATGTGAACGAAGCGAAACAAAGAGAGAAGGCAAGAGAGAAAAAAAAAGACAAGGAGAGAAAGAACAAGGGAGAAAAAAAGGCAAAAGAGAGAAAGAAAGAGAGAGGAAGAGGAGAGAGATGGGAGAGAGTGAGAGAAGGAAATGTAGAGCCAAAAGAAGAAGAAAGAGAAAACGCAAGAAAAAGAGTGAGAAGGAAAGGTATAGAGAAAGCAAAGTTAGAAAGAGGGAGCTTGAGAGAAAGCGAACGAGAAAGTGAGCAAGAGACAGTAGGGGAGCGCCACAGCAGCCATCTCTCAATCTGTCCGCCCCTCGATTGATGGTCTCTTTTCTACACTAATTAACTGCTTTCCAAAAGTCCTGCTGCCTTTATTTTCCCAAAACCCTTTCTCACTGCACTGCCACACACAATGGCAGGACAATGGCGATGGGAGCAAAAACACACGTCGCTGCAGCAAAGTCAGCAGGCTGTTGTGGTGTATAGAGGGAAGTTGGGAGACAGAGACAAACACATACAGCATGCTTGTTGGTGGAGGTGTTGTAAGCAATCCAATGCTGTAACAATGCCAGTTTATTGATGACTTAAGCTTACAAAATTAAACCAGGAAATAGATCGGGATAATATAAAGTACCTGTCAAAAGTTTGGACACACATACTCATTCAAATGTTTTTCTTTATTTTTACTACTTTATACATTGTAGAATAATAGTGAAGACATCAACATGATGAAATAACACATATGGAATCATGCAGTAACCAAAAAAAGTGTTAAACAAATATATTTTACATTTTAGATTCTTCAAGTAGCCACCCTTTGCCTTGATGACAGATTTGCACACTCTTGGCATTCTTTCAACCAGCTTCATGAGCTAGTCACCTGGAATGCAATTCAATTAACAGGTGTGCCTTTATAACATTTGTGGAATGTCTTTCCTACTTAATGCGTTTGAGCAGTTGTGTTGTGACAAAGTAGGGGTGGTATACACCCCTACCTTGGTAAAAGACTAAGTCCATATTATGGCAAGAACAGCTCAAGTAAGCAAAGAGAAAGGACAGTCCATCATTACTTTAATCAATGTACCTTGAATGTCCTTGAGCCATTTTGCCACAACTTTGGAAGTATGCTTGAGGTCATTGTCCATTTGGAAGACCCATTTGCGACCAAGCTTTAACATGTCTTGAGATGTTGCTTCAATATATCCACATAATATTCCATCCTAATGATGCCATCTATTTTGTGAAGCGCGGCAGTCCCTCCTGCAGCAAAGTACCCCCACAAGATGATGCTGCCACCTCCGTGCTTCACGATTGGGATGGTGTTCTGTGGCTTGCAAGCCTCTCCCTTTTTCCTCCAAACATAACGATGGTCATTCTGACCAAACAGTTCTATTTTGGCCAAACAGTTCTATTTCTGTTTCATCAGAGAAGAGTACATTTCTCCAAAAAGTACGATCTTTGTCCCCATGTGCAGTTGCAAACCGTAGTCTGGCTTTTTTGTGGTGGTTTTGGAGCAGTAGCTTCTTCCTTGCTGAGCGGCCTTTCAGGTTATGTCGGTATAGGACTTGTTTCACTGTGGATATAGATACTTTTGTACCTGTTTCCTCCAGCATCTTCACAGGGTCTTTTGCTGTTGTTCTGGGATTGATTTGCACTTTTCGCAAAGTACGTTCATCTCTAGGAGACAGAACGCGTCTCCTTCGTGAGCGATATGATGGCTGCGTGGTCCCATGGTGTTTATACTTGCGTACTATTGTTTGTACAGATGAACGTAGTACCATCAGGCATTTGGAAATTGCTCCCAAGGATGAATCAGACTTCTGGAGGTCTACAATTTTTTTCTCTGAGGTCTTGGCTGATTTCTTTTGATTTTCCCATGAAAAGAGGCACTGAGTTTGAAGGTAGGCCTTGAAATATATCCACAGGTGCACCTCCAATTGACTCTAATGATGTCAAATGATATCCATCAGAAGCTTCTATAGCCATGACATAATTTTCTGGAATTTTCCAAGCTGTTTAAAGGCACAGTCAATTTAATGTATGTGAAATAATCTGTCTGTCAACAATTGTTGGAAAATTAGTTCTGTCATGCACAAAGTAGATGTCCTAACCGACTTGCCAAAACTATAGTATGTAAGAAATTTGTGGAGTGGTTGAAAAATGACTCCAACCTCAGTGTATGTAAATGTCCGACTTCAACTGTACATTGTATGTATGGGAAATTGTTGAGTGAAAACAAGAGAGGCTTTGACTGCATCAACAATATGGTTTAACAACATATTTCAACAATGTGTTTGTGTCATCTGTAAATTCATTTCCACAGTTTAAGCAATGGTGGAGGGAGTGGGAGGTGTGGAGGGGGGGATTCAATCGATGTTATTCGTAATTATAATCAATGTGTAATTCTGTGAATGTCACTCGGAATTCATCTGGCCGATATTGACATCGGCGATCGCTTTCAGAGAGTTTGCTCAAATTAATTTCATGCCGCCCCATGCCATCGTGGCGGCTTCAATCCCATTTAAACAAATGAACTGAAGCGAAACAACCACAGCTAGAGACTGACAAAAAAACAACCGAACCCCACAAAAACACCTCATTATCGACAGAGAGCAGCCTTTCAAACTGGGACGAGGAGCGACTGGTGAAATCTGATAACACTTTTGAGTTCAGAGTCACATCAGCTTAATCTATTTCAGTCAGAGAAAGAAGAGTTTCAAACACAGGCATTCACACAACGCGTACATATACACAGGCATTCACACACATAAACACAAGACTATATATACACACACTGGTGATTAGAAATGATCTAAAATCACTTTATGGCAGAGTGGACAGAGATATCGATATGCCATGTTTATGGACCCAGACATCTCATCATTTCTCTACGTTCTCTACTTCCTAGAAACACTGTGGTGATGGATGGAGGAACTTGCAGCCTCACAGAGAAGGGACCATTCTAACTGCTCCAAGGTCACCTTGCCACCGCAAACAAATGGCTGTTTAATATTTTCTACATAGGGCCAATTCAATATGGTTGGAGAACGGCCATTTTAATGAGCGTGACAGCTGACACTTTATCGTAGAAGATAACAGAGGACAAAGAGAGCATTAACGACCTAAGATTTTAGACGAAATCTGGACACTTTGCACACACGTGCACACGCACACGCACACGCACACACACACACACACACACACACACACACACACACACACCATATATAACACATTACGCCACTGACAAAAAGAGGCCCTGCTTGGTCGATTGGAATAAACGAAAACTCTCATCGATCTATTAAGCCATATATATTTTTGAGAGAGGGGTTCTGACATCCCTCAATGCACCTCCTATGATTGGCTCTTTCTCCCTTACTCAAATCATAAAGGAAAATAAAATAGTCAACAATTCCAATCTCCATCTCTGTCTCCCACCCTCCTCTCTCTCTGTTGGGTGGAGCCCATAACACTCATCATGAATAAGATGCCCAGTCATAATTCCTGCTCCTATTCAAATCCATTTCCTGCTTTTCTCCGGGCCTGTCAGACGAGGTCATTGCTTGCGTATCACACCTCTTCATCTTTTGTCAGGGTCCATCATAAGGCCCCGACAGCCGCAAGATGGATATGAAGCCAAACGAGGGATCCATCTCCATCTCTCAACTCTTCCATCTCTCTATCCCTCCATCCTTCAGCCAAACGGCCCTATTCATTCAGATGTGCTCAGACAGCTAGAGCTAACGGAGATCTTAGATGAAGCATAAACACACACACACACACAGAGACAGAGACAGAGACAGAGACACAGAGAGAGAGAGAGAGAGAGAGAGAGAGAGAGAGAGAGAGAGAGAGAGAATATAAATAGATACCAGAAAGATGGAGGAAGAGAAAGAGAGCGAGACATATCCATCCCTGCAGCTTGTTTTTGTTTATTTGCTTATTATATTATTTATTCCAAACACAGAACTATGAAAAAAACACCCTAAGGCAAATTTTGTAAGAAGTACTATTTCATATTAACCTTAAATTGATTCTCCCACCTTATACGTGGAATTAATCTACGTTTTTACATATCATGTATCCCCCCCCCCCCATCTTTAAAGGAGTTTAACTCTGTAATCATGGTCTAAACGGAGAACCAGAGAAGAGGGAGAGAGAGAGAGGAGTGAAAGAGAGAGAGAGAGGAGAGGACATGGGGAAGAGGAAGAGAGAGGAGTTTCCCAGAAATCCTGTTTCTCGGAATAGGAAATTACAGCCATCTTACAATATCTGTCTGGTCCCAATGGGAACTCAACACACAAACGGAGAGTCCAGACACCTCAAATTACCTCTCAGCGAGAGAGAGAAAGAGAGAGGAGAGAGAAAGCACTATTGAACCCACAACCTTGCCATTTCCAGTGCCACACGCTTACCAACTAGACCGAAGGCAGCAACACACGCACAGTCTCCACAACTTCCCTGCCAGTTCGTTCCCTCTCTAATGTACTGGCATTAATTTACAGCAAGATCATTTAACAGGCAATGGAGCTGCTAACAACTCTTTTATTAGTGTAGCTCAATCAACGTGACTGCCTAGCCTGGTGTACTGTAGCTAGCTACTATAGCTATGTAGGGACTGGGTACACATGACTGATGTGTCTGGTAATGCAGGGGAAGACACATCTCCTGTTGTTGGACTGTCGGATGATGCAACTTCTCTGTCAATAGACACCGCAACAACAGACCCTTCCTGTGTGTCAGGAAGAGATGGGTAGATGTGTGTTTGTCTACTGTACATGTGTTCGCACGCATTCGTGCATGCATGCGTCTGTGTACTGTACATTCGTCATGTGACATTCCCTTTAAGTGTCATAGTTTGTCATGTATGGCCTTCCAAGAAAGTATGGCCTCCATTATACAAAACCATTTCTGAGAACGAGAGGAAGATGGACAGAGAGAGAGAGAGAGAGAGAGAGAAGGAATGAGAATCTGTGCTTGTTGTTTTCCCCCACAGAGGAACGACAGATTCTAAGTGGAGTCGCCAGAAGGTAAAGTAATGATGGTGGGATCTGAAATAGACATAGTGCCTTGCAGGTTTGTACACAGGCAGGCAGGCACACATACACACAAACTGCATTCTTATCAAACACAACAAAGAATCTAAGTGATTAAACGATGAAAACTCTAATGCCATTAAATATTTGCGTGTATGTGCATGCATGCGGTGTGTGTGTGTGTGTGTGTGTGTGTGTGTGTGTGTGTGTGGTAGTGTGCAGGTTTCTGAGTGTTTTTTTTTGTCCTATCTATTAACAATGCCAGTGTGACCTTTGAGGGGTAAATGATAACAAGCCAAGCTACTAATTTAATTACATTCATTGAATAATGAGACTTGTCAACGGGCCTGAGGCCTTGGTTAGCTCTCACAACAACAGCCCAGGAACAGGAGTCCTTGAAATAATGTGTATTGTGATTTTTACAAAGAAAGTGTGTGGTTGCGAGTGCATGTGTGCATCCGTGCCTCCTTGTGCGTGTGTGTATGCATGTGTGTAGCCCCGACACCTCTGGTTCCAGGTCAAACCAGGGTGAATAAGCTGGCCCTAGGTCTAAAACCCCACACCTCTTAGATTAGCAGCAGCGCTACAATAGCAGGATTAACCATAGCCCACAGAATAAAGCCAATGGAGAAACCTGCTAGCTAATCCTCCACTGGAATGTTCAATCCAAAGGCTCATTTAAAAAGGGAAAGTAAATAGGTTAACCACCTATCCATCGCTTACGACTTTCTCTCACATAAAAATACAAATCAATCCAAATTTCGCCATACTTTTATGAGGAAACCTTTGCAGTACATTTACAAATGAAATCCAAAAAGGACAAGAGAAAAAAAAAACACATTGTTTGTAAGATAAGAAAGAAAAGAAAATTTAAATGTGGAATAATTTCAGTCAATCCAGTGGAATTCTGGGAGAATTACTCAGATCTGTCGAAGCCTGTGGGAGAGGGGAGCTTGTTTGATTTCTCTCCAGCTGTTATCTGGTTCTGTTTCCCAGTCCTACCTCTAAAAGGATGATACTGTAATGCCACCTGGTGGTGAAACATTGTGGCTGCGCAGTAAAAAAAATGGCCTCTTAAAATCATTGGGAGCATTTTGAGTTGTAATTATGAAAGAAAGAACAGTTAATTGGCTCACTAGGCCCCCATTAGTCACTGTCAGAGGCATTCAGATCAATGGTTCAGCCCAGCCAAACACACACACCCATGCTTACACCATATGTGTGTGTGGTGGGTGGTATGTGTGTTCATGCGTGTGTGCCCAACAATAGCATGGCAACGTCTCTTCCTGTCATTCCCGGTAATTTCCCATCTTATCCGATAGAGTGGAGAGCGGAGGGAAAGACAG
>NC_092165.1:24503757-24606257 GCF_045791955.1 Oncorhynchus clarkii lewisi | reverse complement strand
AGTGTCAGTGTGAGGGTGTGAGGGAGAGAGATACAACACACACTGTATAGTAAGCCAAATAATAACACTTGAAGATTACACTTGGCTTCTTCCCACGTCTTTTCAAAGACACCGTTTAACCTCCTTGAGACTTACTGTCACTTGAGTCGGTTGTTAATTAGAGGGACACAGACATCAGAGACAGAGTCGGTGACTTAGTGTTCCTCCAACATGACCTTGTAGCTAAACATCCTTTTCCAAGCCTTGATGAAACCATTATCTAAGTAAGATACAGTCCGACTAATACCAAACATCAACAATATATTATACTTAATAACACACAGCCTCCACGGGGCCTCTGGCACTGCATTATACAGAGATTCCTCTCGTGTATGTTTGAGAGTCATTTAATGGATAAACCGATGGATTTGCGCAGGCCAACGAAATGTAAATGACTCACCCGTTACGAAGCTCGATGTTGAGGTAAAGCTCAACGCTCCAAGCCTCTCTGGTGGACTTGTGTTCACATTTGCATCTGAGGCATTTAGTTGTGCGCTACTTTCTAAGAAGACTTGGGGCTGGATTCAATCAGATTTGATGTTTATGTAACATCTCTTTATAAGATTACTGCCCACTCGAACGTACCTTTTGGGGGATATTATTTGGGGAAAATGGCTATTATGTGTGCTTGTCGGGCATCTTTCTAAGGTCAGGTGACAGGTCAGCTTATAGGTCACCTGACACAGAGGGCATCTTGGGTAGAACTGTTTCCATTAAATCATTCTGATTACTGTGTAAATACTACAATGGTTGATTTGATTGAATTTAGCCCTTTTAGTCAGAATATGAGGGACTGTCTCTAGCACCACTAGTGGCTGTGAAATCTCTGAAAACACCCCAGAAAGGAAAGAAACAGCGATTACCTTTAGACGTCTTCAGAGGATCCTCCAAAATGTGTGTGTGTGTGTGTGTACAGCAGTGGAGGCTGCTAAGGGGAGGACGGCTCATAATAAGGACTGGAGTGGAGCTAATAACACATTCCAGTCATTATTCTGTGCCGCCATCCCTCCACTGATGTACAGTGTGTGTGTGTGTGTGTGTGTGTTTACCGTGCATGCGTTTCTGTGCATTTGTGTGTATAGATAGAGAATGAACAGCACTCACGATCATTGCACTGAGTGCCGGTGTAGGAGGTCATGGAGCAGTCGCAGGTGTAGTTCTCCCACTGCTGGATACAGACGCCCATGTTGGCACATGAGTCCTCTTGGCAGGTGGTGCTAGGACCTACAGGTGGCAGAGCAGAGCCATGTGATACCCAGGCACAGGTGTGAGCACTAGCCAACAGCTCCCCAACAGGTGCCATGCAGAGGGTGTCAGTGCACATCAGTGGGCCATGCACTAGTCAGGTTAGTATAGGTAACAGTACATTACATTACTTCCAAAGGCATTATAGTACCGTAGAAGTACACCAAACTGAAGAAAAATAAAAACCACACGGCATTCCCTCCAAGTAGGTTTTAGTAAGACTTTTAGTGCACAGACATTGAACAGAGTACTGGACGTGTTTTCAACATGGCTGGTTGATGAGAGAGAACTGGCAGATTCAGACAAAGTGACTAGGGTCCCGTTCTCTCATATTGAGTGGCTCTGTAACAGTGCTATTACATGGTATGTACTACCTGTACACAGGCACTGTCCACAGTGTAGGTACATGTTCTTAAATAGTAGTTACAATGACTATAACAATGTTATTTGATTCTAGTTATATGTGAGGAATTGTTAGTGTATTTGCCAGTCTTTTACATTGTGCAAGCCACAACCTTATTCAATATGTAAATACTGTGGAACAAGATGTAGCTAGCTATACACTGTAAATCCATTGTGCCTGTTCATGTCAGCCCCATGTGAATACACAGTTTTAGAGCCACCAGAGGTTAATATGAAGTGCGACCCGGGTGTAAGCTCTCACATTCTCCCTCCTCCCGCTCCTTGCTCTAGCCAAAACCAGTCTAATGTACAGAGACACTGGGGAAGAGTTACCACATGGGAACAACATGGACAGGAAAGAAGATCCGAGATAAGAGACAAAACATTTTATAGCAAAGTGGTGCACATAGCTAGGATATGTGTTTTTGTTATATAAATGTTGGTGTGGAAGTGTCCAGATAAGTCCAGGGCTGTGTTTCATTCCAGAAAGGTGTTCCCCTTCCCCTCTGCCCTCGCCCACTGCCCTTCACGGAACCAAGACGACGGGTCAGACCCTATCCAGTTCTGTCCAAGGGAGTGAGCGAGGGAATATCGGAGGATGCAATCTATGTGGAATGAAAACGCAGCCTAAATGAGAACTTGAGGCTCACCACCTTCTACAGACTCATCCCATGTTTTTGCACGTTCATTTAAAAGGGAATGCAGTCTCTACTGTGCAGTAGTGCAAAACCAATTCAGTGGGAATCGGGACAATATTCCCACCGGAAACGGAAAACCATGTGAAAAAAAGATAACTGCAAATAAACTGGGTTTAAGTGCAATTTTCTTGTGCAAGACCATAATGAAACAAAACAAGTAGTAGAAATAGAACAAAATCATAGTAGGCTAAAAGTGCATTTATTGTGTAATGCAAAGTGCAGCGGAACTTAGATTTATGCAAGATAAAATGATTCACTTCATGTTTTTTTCTTCTACAGGCACCAAATTAGCTACAGACATCGATTTGTTTTTTCTCTCCAGTAACCTGAAATAAATCTATCCATAAATAAGTAGAAATAATACAAGCAAGTCATAAGTGATGATTGTTAGCATTATGGCAAGTCAGCTCCCCAGTTTAAATCTATATTCTATTAATCAACCTGAACACATTCTCAGGGGAAACATATATTAATATTGCTCAGCCGGGCCAAAATACGACCTAAAACCCCTCGGAGTGGACTTTTTGATATGTATAAATGTCTCTAAAATACCAACAGTCTCCGGCCTGCATTCATTGCATGTAAAAAGCTGCTGTCGCATTCTAATGAAATTAGCTGTCAGACTGTCGTAATCTCAGATTGAATGTAGGCGACCGTTTCTTTAATTAGTGTGCTAATCACACTGGTATATCAGGGAGCATCCACACTCTGGGACTAAAAGCATCTGAGGCAGAAGGGGGATTGTGTGTGTGTGTGTGTGTGTGTGTGTGTGTGTGTGTGTGTGTGTGTGTGTGTGTGTGTGTGTGTGTGTGTACATGCGGGTCTGCCTTTCTGGTGTATACACGTGTGTGTGTGTGTGTGTGCGTGCGTGCGGCGACCCACGGTGCGAGTCTTAATGGATTCTTCTCTGACGCTGCCCAGACAGGCGGGAACAGCAACGCTCTCCGTCTAACAACATTAGCATAAAACAAGTACACGGCTCGATACAGAAAAACAAGATCTGCAGACATAATTATACAGGCCGGCTAATGTTTTATTTATGCAAAAGCTCTCCATCGCAATCATTAGTCTGTCTCCCTGCCTGCCCGCCTGCCTGTGAAGTGAGGGTACGCCGTAGCACTAGCAACCGCTACCTATTATTCTCCAGAAGTGAACCATTTTATAACAAGCACATAGCCAGCCACAGAGAAGCTTTCAATACCTGGCCATGTTTGCAGTGGATTGTGCTTAAATGTACACTGTGCAAGGTGACATCATCATGCACAGCGGAGAGACTTCTTGCTTTACCACCAACGACATCAGACTTTAAATCAACCAAGACTGCTATTGACTCGACCTAATTGCGCTCTACCTTGAGGCATGCCAAAATGTGGAATCTTGGCAAATTACAATGTTTTTGCTGTTGATTTCTGTAAACAGGAAGTCACCCCGCTGTATATGATGACGTCATCTCGCTGAGAGTATCTTTAAGCCAAGGCATTATTCTTTAGTGAGTGGTGACACATAACATTACACACAGCATCTTTGGGCCAAGCTCAGAATGGAATTTGAACCTTCTACCTTGTAGGTCAGCTTTGGTGAAACCAACTTTGTTAGCGAAAAGAACAGAAAGTGAAAAACGATAAAATAAGGTTAGTAGGTGGCCAATGACTGTCGGTTAATAAAGCAAGCGCTTTACTAACATAGACATGCCCTTTAACCTCTCTAAGGAAGGGGTCAGGGGTCAGGGCTACACTACCATGACAACCAAACTATAAGGAGACATGAAACAGATGGGAACAGTACAGAGAAAACATGTAGGTGAAGATGGTTATGGATTGGAGATTTTTTGGGCCTATTGAGACACATTGTATATTGTCACATCAACAAATGAAGGCCTATTTGGAAGGGCAATTGCACCATCGGTTTAGCTACATGTTTACCTGTTTAGTCATTGCACATAATTCAGACACACTTTACTAAAATATTCATATTCAAGTGAAAATGACAACAGGAAATAACAAACAGACATCTGCATGGAAACCTGCAAAGGAATATGAAGCAAGCGACATTTTCATTTGACATGAATAAGGTATTTAATCAAACCCAATTAGGATTTTTAAACATTGTGTAGGTGTATACTTAAAAGCATATGGGACCATTGCTGCTCAAGAGTGATGAAAACACAAAAGGTTAGTATGCATATGTTTTACAATGAAGGAATGAGGACAAACGACACAAGACGGTTCAGGGATGACGTGAGTCACAGAAACAACGAAATACAGTTTAACACTCATTTTGTTTACCTTCAGATTGAACTTAAACGCATTGCTGCCGACAGTAATGAATGAGAGCTGCATTGGACAATTAGGTACGAATGCTCTTCAAGGCCTCGAGTTCTCAGCTTTCAGCTCAGTGGCCCAATGGTCGAGGCATTAGCGCCATCTAGTGAGGGTTTGATTCAATTACAATAAACTATGCCTTACATTCGAAGTTCAGGACTATAATACTCCCCAAATCGATTTGTAACTTTGTTGACTTACCGACTTTGACGTAACATAGCCTACTAAAAGTCCATTGTTGATCCCTGATTAAAACTGCATGACAATATTATAATTAAACTGTCACATTGTTTTGTGATTAACTGTGAATAGGGGAGCCTTAACGTAATAAAGCAGATTCGGCCTATTTGTGTTTGTTAGTTTGTAATTGAAGTTTCCTATTTATTCATGGTCAATGCTATCAAGAATCCTTGGGAAGTCCCTAACCATAACCCATTACCCTAACCATTAAACTTACCTAAACCTAACCCTTATCTTAACTATTTAAAATGTCAACTTTAGTGGGGTATGGATGATCCCAAGGCACACGGATAGAACGGACTATTTATTCATGTTCTGAGGAAAGCTCACAATCTCATGCGTTTGCAAAAGTGCTCCTTTACACGTACATGCTTAAACCAAGTCATCACGTTGCTTATCCGTTCATAACAACCACTGTTCCGTTGGTAACACTTCGGTCAACTCGCCCTGCTTCTGGGTCTTCATGCTGGGCGTTACAGAGACGCAAATCTCACGCATTCCTTTACCTGGACCCGGTTTCCCATAGTGATGGAATTTAGGCTTTTACCAGTGTTTTAATGATGCATCTTTTCCAAAGACACCGCGCAGAAGAAGAAAAAAACCTCGCTAAGAGCCAACTTATGCTTGATCTGAATTGTGTGGTGCAATTTCGAGGCAGGCAGAGGCCAAATTGAGCTCCACACCTCGTGCGGAGGGGGCTCCATTTGGCCCTCATTGACATGAATGGTTGACGATAGGTGAGTGCGGGAGATCCTGTGTAAACAAACCCACTCCACAGCGGCTCTGCGCTGCTCCACGAAGCGCAATAAGTATGAATGCCCTGACGTCTGCAGAGACCATATCACAGTAAGTGCTGCACGGCCAATGCAGACGTCAGCTTGACCATGCACCTCCTTTTCAGTGTGTTGTTGGAGCATGGGTAGATACTGATAGTCTCGGGATAAGCTTTCTCCATTCAAACCTACATTATAGGCCTACTGACGACGGATCAACTCACATTAGGATTACCACCTATAGTAGCAAATATTGAGGCAGGGCATTATAATGCTTAGGCCTACCCTATAATAATGTACTAAAATCATAATTGTGCACCTGTTGTCACACAGTATTAAATATGTTGAGGCAAACATTTGACATAGTGGAGCACAGAATTAGCCGAACAGAACCCTATTGACTGAACCATACAGGAACTACGTAGCCTAACCGATCGGACTACCCTACGTTTTTATGCAGTGATCACGGGTTTTCATTGTAAGCATATTTCTTATTCTTGTCTTGTTTGTTAACAATAGCAAAGACATTGGCAACCGTGTGGTGAACTTCATTCCGAAGATATCGCCGGCCACAGAGAGACAGATAAACAGCTTGATTTTATGTTTAGCAGGGAGGTCTTCTGTGTATAAAGTGATGCAAAAGGGCATCGCATACGACCTCGATCACACCTACTGTACCATTGCACAAAATGGCATGTACGCGTCATCATCTGGACACGTGTGCAACAGAAGTGAAACATTCACCTTCCGCTACCACTTCTGTCAAGCCGTCGACACACGCAGTTTGATGCAGCACACAGAACACACTGCAATTGTCTTTGCGATGTACCGAAATGTAAATCAATGTGAGTGTGATGGAGGCGTTGGCTGTTGAACAAGTGGTCTGAGGCAGTCCGTAAATACGAACATTTAGTAAGTACAACTTTAGCAAGAATGGTTTTAGGAAACAGCTCGGAGATTTAACAATGCTCCTAGGAAGGTTCTAAGATGAACTTAGCCTTAAACATGCTTATGGGAAACGGGGCCCATTGAAGCTCCCACGGACTGTTTGGGATAATTCATTCTGATAGTGTGGTTGGTTGTGTATAGACAACGCTAAGTTGTTTTAGTTGTCTCAGGTATGCTATAGACCAGGGTTTCCTAACTGGTGGCCAGCAGGCTGAATTTGGCTGGCTGGTGGATTTATTTTCCCCACCCAGGTTTTCTGAGCAAATGTTTTTACAATGTTTTATTTTTATTGTTGGACATAAAACACCAGGAAATCAGCTCCAAGTGATTTGAATTTTGGGAATACTTGGGAACAGATTTCCAGAATTCAAATCACTCGGAGCTGATTTCCTGGTGTTTTATGTCCAACAATAAAAAAAAAAAAAAAAAAGCAGAATAACACCTGATCGTATACAAATGTAAGCAAGGTTTGAAATGATTGTGTCAAATATTATATCTGTTTGGGCGGTCAATTTTTGCGGTCAATTTGAAGCCTACAAATTAATTAATGGTAAAATGATACTTTTTGATCATGCTGCTCCATCTGCTGTTGAACTATGTGCTCCAAAACCCAACTGACTACCCTGCCACTATTCTTGACAGGAAAGTTCATTACGTGACAATGATTTAGCAAAAGAATAAGTGAAAATACACACATCCTCACAGCCACTCACAGACAAACAAATGACAACAAAGAAGAAATGTCATGGATGTGATACAACGGAAGACCAAATAAATATGATTTATGAGCTTTTATTGTGAAAAATAAATAAACAGATATTTCAACACACACATCACGGTGTATACTGTATCTCCCAAAGTAACATTCAGACTTGTAATGAGAGGAAGACTTATGGGGATATAAATATGGAGTTATAGATATCCTGTACAATAGTCATAATGTTAAAGGTATATTAGGTGTATATACTGCACCATTATGTGGCTCTCTGATACGGTCTTTTCAAAAGAACAACAAAAGAAACAAGAAGAACAAATGCACAACAGATAGATTGAAATAAAATAGAAAAAAAAACAAGATGAGAAAACACTCACACAAAAAGAAAAAGGAAAATAAATGTTCAGAAAACAAAAGGATTCACGGTGCAAACTCTTAAGACTCGGGAAAACTTGTCCACTGACCAAAAAACTATATTAACCAAAAATGATATTTGAAGAATAGTCAAAAGAGCATAGAGTATTTGCAGCGATGATTCTTAATCTGAATGAAATGTGATGCTAGTGCAAAAATGTTTCAATAGGCCGCCGTCGGCTCGTTGATATGCATGGAATATTTCAAATAAACGCTAAACAAACCGAAACTTTTGGCATTCTAGTTTTGTGCGCACATTGCATACAAGCTGTTGTATCGTATCTGGGGTTTTCCATATGGCTCCATAGAGATATTACAATTCTTATTCATACTATTCTCTATAGTTGCATTGTTGCTTGCGCAAGAAGAGCCGATTACATTTCTAATCTGAACATTAGTGCAAACTGTATGCAAATTTGGGTTGTACAGTATAGTGCGTTAAACCAACAAATAGCCAATCGTAGCTATGTATGATAAGGACTTATTGTACAGCACAAAATACCAATTGATCACATAACACTTACATGCCCACACAATCAAAAGTTTTGTATACAAAACGGACATAATCAACATACCGGTAGCTCCCTGTCCTGTATGTACAGACACACTTCTACACAAATGTTTTCTTTATGTGTTTTTTTTTTTGTCTTTCTGAAACATGACTGTAGTTATCAATCATGACGAGCTCCTAAAACACTGATAAAAAAAGGGAAACATCTCAAAACAACAAAGTCAACAATGGTTGTGCTTGTGCTAATGTGTACTAATGTTACTGTAATGCTGCTTTGAGCTGTGCTGATGTGACATCATCATTGTGCGACCAATGTGGCCGATATGAGCTAGGTCTGGTCCTCGAGGTTGAAGTTACCCATCACCACATATCTATAATTTCCTAACTTCAAACCCTGACCATATACATTAGGATGAATTAATACTGACCCTTCACCATTGGTTGGGGTCAACATCTACTGTACCTACTGTAACAATGGCAGTTGGTGGTGGTTGTAAATGTCCAGCCCTGCTCAAACTAACAGAAGGCTGTCTGGGTGCTGAGTGAGGTGACCAGCAGTGTTAGTAGGATGGACGAGGGAGCGTAAGGTACAAGGGAGGTGGAGCTACTGTTGGAGTTAAGGAGGAAGAATGGGCTCCCTGAGCTGTCGTTGACGTTTTTGTTGTTTCTGGGGTTGTAGTTTGGGTTGTAGTTTGAGTTTGAGCTGAGGTCCGAGTCGGACATGGTTTTGAGGGAGGGTGTACCTTCGCATCCTCGCTCGATCTGCCCGCTGCGGAACAGCGCGTCCTGGAGGAGGTCAGGGAGGCGGCCGTTGAGGTCCACAGAGGCCAGGCAGCCTTGGAAGCCATCCCGGGACGCCACCAGCTTGGGCAGGCTACCGTACATACCAGGGCCCAGTCCAGCAATAAACAGGTCGCCTGGAGGGAGGAGGAGAGAGGACACCGACATGTACTGACAGAGTCGAGCTTTATCATTAAGTCTTTTGTTTTACAGTCCTGGTAATGCTTTATTTTACAGTCCTGGTAATGTTTTATTTTACCGTCCTGGTAATGCTTTGTTTTACAGTCCTGGTAATGCTTTATTTTACAGTCCTGGTAATGCTTTATTTTACAGTCCTGGTAATGCTTTATTTTACTGTCCTGGTAATGCTTTATTTTACAGTCCTGGTAATGCTTTATTTTACAGTCCTGGTAATGTTTTATTTTACTGTCCTGGTAATGCTTTATTTTACAGTCCTGGTAATGTTTTATTTTACTGTCCTGGTAATGCTTTATTTTACAGTCCTGGTAATGCTTTATTTTACAGTCCTGGTAATGCTTTATTTTACAGTCCTGGTAATGCTTTGTTTTACAGTCCTGGTAATGTTTTATTTTACTGTCCTGGTAATGCTTTATTTTACAGTCCTGGTAATGCTTTATTTTACAGTCCTGGTAATGTTTTATTTTACAGTCCTGGTAATGCTTTGTTTTACAGTCCTGGTAATGCTTTATTTTACAGTCCTGGTAATGCTTTATTTTACAGTCCTGGTAATGTTTTATTTTACAGTCCTGGTAATGCTTTATTTTACAGTCCTGGTAATGCTTTATTTTACAGTCCTGGTAATGCTTTATTTTACAGTCCTGGTAATGCTTTATTTTACAGTCCTGGTAATGCTTTATTTTACAGTCCTGGTAATGCTTTATTTTACAGTCCTGGTAATGCTTTATTTTACAGTCCTGGTAATGCTTTATTTTACAGTCCTGGTAATGCTTTATTTTACAGTCCTGGTAATGCTTTATTTTACAGTCCTGGTAATGCTTTATTTTACAGTCCTGGTAATGCTTTGTTTTACTGTCCTGTTTAAGCTGTTATTTGCAAATATATTATGTTTTTAAAGAGTGCTTTACGATAATTCATTGTAAAAATTCTACATAACCACCAGGGTGGACGTGTGCGACTCAAAACCACAATAGCCCATTGAGCTAAAGCCCAGGCATTAGCTCTGGGACATGGGTATTCAGGTCTCAAGCAAGGTTAGTCATCCCATATGGTTCACTGAACCACCTCTGCTATATACTCTACCTTTCAGGTCGAGGTTTTTGGCTCCATTGACCACCTGGCTGGTTGCCTTGGCGTCCACCTTCAGCGTGTGGATGTTGCTGTTGTCACGGGTGATGACCACGTTGTGCCACTGGTTGTCATGGAGAGCCCGGTCGCTGTTACCCTTGATGACGTTAGGCCCATTGCCAAGGTCAAACACGTAGTGGATGTACCTGAGGGAGGTCAAAAGTCAGTCTGGTCACTGAATGAACACCTGTTTGACCAATAGGAGTGGCGCAGCAAAGGAGATGACCTCTAGGCCTCTGTGAGTGGAGGATGGGAACTACAGGAATATGTCAAAATGGTGACATATAACCACTGCAGTTATACACTACATGGCCAAAAGTATGTGGACACCTTCTCGTCAAACTTCTCATTCCAAAATCGTGGGCATTAAAATGAAGTTGGTCCCCCCTTCGCTGCTATAACAGCCTCCACTCTTCTGGGAAGGCTTTCCACTAGATGTTGGAACATTGCTGCGGGGACATTCAGCCACAAGAGCATTAGTGAGACCAGGCACTGATGTTGGGAGATTAGGCCTGGCTCACAGTCGGCGATCCAATTCATCCCAAAGGTGTTCGATGGAGTTGAGGTCATGACTCTGTGCAGGCCAGTCAAGTTCTTCCGCAAGAGGTCGACAAACCATTTCTCTATGGACCTCACTTTGTGCACGGGGGCATTTCGTGCTGAAAAAGGAAATGTCCATCCACAAATTGCTGCCACAAAGTTGGAAGTACAGATATCATCTAGAATGCTGTCATTGTATGCTGTGAGGTTAAGATTTCCCTAAGGGGCCTAGCCCGAACCATGAAAAACAGCCCCAGACCATTATTCCTCCTCCACCAAAAATAACAGTTGGCACTATGCATGCGGACAGGTTGCGTTCTCCTGGCATCCGCCAAACCCAGATTTGTCCATCGGACTGCCAGATGGTGAAGCATGATTCATCACTCCAACGCTTGGCATTGCGCATGGTGATCTACTCGCTTCAGCACTCAGCGGTCCTGTTCTGTGAGCTTGTGTGGCCTACCACTTTACGGCTGAGCCGTTGTTCCTGCGAGACGTTTCCACTTCAAAACAACAGCCCTGACAATTGACCGGGGCAGCTCTAGCGGGGCAGACATTTGACTTGTTGGAAAGGTGGCTTCCTATGACGGTGCCACGTTGCAAGCTCTTCAGTACAGCCCATTCTACTGCCAATGTTTGTCTACGGGTGTGGCTGAAATAGCCGAATACACTCATTTGAAGGGCTGTCCACATACATATGAATTACAGTATATGTCACTTATTGTGATTATTATTGTTATATGCTACTGTAATACCATCCCTGTGTACACCTACTGTCCTTCGTAGTTGAGGTGGCAAAAACAAACAAAAAAACTTTAATTAACAACAGTCTAAGACCAGGTTGGATCCCACTCACCCTTTGACTAGCTCCACAGCGATGAAGTCGTTTCCGTCTCCACTGTTGAACATTATGAAGCCGTCCGGGGAGGTGGTTTTGAACTGGAAGAACAGGTGCATAGAGGTGTAGGCCTGCAGGGTGGCCAGGCTCAGGTAGCTGCTCTTGGACTTGAAGGTCACGGGGTCAGCGATGATGGAGCGCATGCCAAACCGGGCGTTTAGCTCGCAGAAGTCGATGTCTCCGTTCTTACAGAGATCAATGTACAGCATCCCGTTGAACCTGGAGTCAATAGATTGGGAATAAGGTTCTATTTGAAAAAAAAAATGATATTATCTGATGCATTAAAACAGATAAAGTAAACCACTTTCTTGTCAACTGGAAGAACTTGTCATTCACTAGCGGCAAACGTATCAACAAGATCTGCTGAAGTGAAGCAAAACAAAACAGCCATGTTAACTGGTTCAGATTTGGTTTCACCAAAACTGACACCAATGCGATGGCGTAGTACTCACATTCAGATCTGTTCGCATTGCCTGTAAAGAGCTTGTATCTTGCATACTGCTATGTCTTTCTGGGTGAAGTATCGACGTTCATTACAGTATATGGCAGGAAGTATATAACAAAGTATATGAGAGAAGAGGAACCTGAGGCTCTGCAGGTGTCCGATGAAGCTAGAGGGGATGGCCGAGACGAAGCGTCTCTCCGTCATGATGCCCGTCTCGATGTTGTGGAACTCAAGACGGGTGTGGTCACCCGCCATCTGGCCTGGAGTAGGGGATGAAGTGAAAAAGAAGAAAAAAGAAAAAAGAAAAAAAGAAAAAACTGTCTGATACTAACACAAAAGGGCTGAATTTAAAGAGGTGGTGAAATTCCGGTACGATACGGGTAAATACAATGTAATAGTACAACTGAATAAGCTCAGCAAGAACAATTCAGTCACCTTTCTCAAATAATTATTTCAAATAAACATTTAAAACCACCGGAAGGACAGTTCACGTTTAACGAGCTAATTCTGTCATTCCCGTAAGCCTGAAACTAAATGAGAACACCAGACACATCAACCCACACAAACAGTGGCTGATGAGGAACTTTCTCTCAGACTGTAGCTAGTATAGTACCTTCTGCTACGTCATCGTCCACCGTGAGCTTGTAGGTTTTTCCCCGGCGGACCACGCGCACCGTATGCCACTCATTATCATTGAGTTTTTGCCCAGCATACAGGGTCTCGGGTCCCTTGCCTGAGAACGATGGTTGGTCACAAAGTTAAAGTTGTCCTGCCTCCCCAACCAAACCTTTGCTTTCCAGTTGCTTTCCAGTTTCCAATAGGGGCTGTCATATTGGGCCTTTTCCAATAGAAGGAGGTGATATAATGGGCTTATTTGTAACGACTCAAAATGAGCAGGTGTAATACAAGGCATATATTGGGGATGATGACAGCAGAGCACCTTGAGCATGTCAAGTTGATTTGTATTCTGATTCAGTGTCAATTGGGATCATTTTGGCATTTTCACTTTGTTCACTTTTCAAATTACACGTGTACTTGGGTGTTACTGTGGAAAACAAAGGTTAGGTTATTTTGGTAAAAAGCAACAACGAATAAATTTTTCTACAACAATATTTCTTAAATTGTGATTGCACACTGGAATAGCACCTTTGTGGAAACGTACGACTTTAAATATGTACTCAGCAGAAAAACCACTGCAGTCAATGTAACAATTACACAGCTTTTACTCATCATAGGGTCTGGAAGTACCTTCCAAAAACTTTTAAAATCTGTTATTAATAGATGAATTCTACGTAGTTCAAAGAGGACTGTAGTGTTACCTACACGTACACTAGGTTATTACTGTTTCTTTCACAGCCAAGTAACGCCCCAGAGCTGATCGCTTGAACTTCAGCTTGGTTTAGCCAGAATCCCTCTAAGCACCAGTAAAGCCCAGTGATCTAGACAGTCTACTGCACTACCGTGTGCGTGTGTTCTCACCCTGTCATGGGTGTGCTGTTGATTTAAAACAGCCGACACAAACAGAGTCTGGCAGACACAACCACATGAGCTCAGAACCCCTGGAGGGATGCTGCATTGATTTGGACAGTTTCATGTTTCCTTGCGCTGTCATTTTGGGAGTGTTAACATCTTGACTTTTAGTTTTGAAGGTGGCGGGTATTGGGCCCAGTAATGTCATCGCATCATTTCGGGTAATGCTCGTAATGTTACTCATAACTAAGATGTACTGTACCACTCTTTTATAACTAAGACTATTAGCTCTTAAATCACAAAATAGGCCTCATTTTACACAATATTACAAAGGGGGTAAAAATATAAGTGGTTGGAAAGGTACTGTGGGTTTATTTCTGAGACCACCTTGATTTTCTTTTCCAGGTAGGCTACCCAGCAGAAGACATTATGTCAAATCTGGATTCCACTCTTTGTCCTGAAATGCCACAGCAATTTACTGCAGCAATTAGCATCAGACATTATAGGAGCCGAATGTACAATAACAGTAATCATATCTGTCACTCACACACACAAGCATGCACACAGGGACGCGTGGACACACACGCACGCAGGAACATGTGCACACACACACATACACACACACACACTGAACGCGTCTCTTACATAAAAGGCCGCAGTCCTCACATGCTCTTAGTCTGTCGAGAGCTTTGAAACTAATGTGCAGCACTTAAAATGTACTTTTCATTCTATTGTCTGACAACTTAAAAAGACAGACAGACAGACAGACAGACAGACAGACAGACAGACAGACAGACACAGACAGACAGGAGACAGTACTGTACACTAAAGGTTTCCGAGCCCTATTCATGAGTAAAAGCAGTTAATGTTGACCTTCTCCCCAACAGTATGGACACTTAATATACCTGAGTGTATTATAGTGTCGTACTAAAGCTCTGACTTAGAGACACACGTTTAGAAGCAAACAGAGCTCACCAAATTGACACATTAAAATAAATCGTACAGTATCATGACACTGATATAATGATAATAAAACCATTAACTAATTTGTCGCATTTCACTTGAAGAGGACCTACACTATATGAATAGTATAACATCTTTACATATGTTTATCATTTTGTATATTCAAGTTACTTATTCTACAACACATATATATTGTAGTAGAATAAGTCTATGTATTCTACATTGTCCACCTACGATGAAGCTCTTTCATGTAAGAATTTTCAAATGTTTAGTTATGTAACAAGTGGTGATTTATTAATCTCAACTTCGTGCTGAAAACCAAAACGCTAAACATTGTATCTGCCATATATGATTTTTGAAAAGGGTTATATAATTATCCATCTCTAAAAAGGGAATTATATTGCAGCAAAAAAAAAAACGCAAAATCAAACCTTCATTACAATAGAACTTCCTATATAACTAAAATAAATTCATGCGGGGGAAAAGAAATTCGGTCACAGGACATTATAACATTATTTAATAAAATATGGCCTTAAATAAAACTAAAACCTAAGAGATTAACAAATCACCACCCTGACTGTCTGTTTCCAGTTTGAGTGTTTCTGTTGTCCGTGATCTATTGATGGTCTGACCAGTTGAACTGACAGACACACCCCTTCTCCAACCAACACCATAGGGATCAGAGAAAGACACACTTCAAATAACACATTCCTTTAAACAGCAGAGTATCATAATACAAGAGCAAAATGAAACTTGAGTGTTAACTTACTGGAAGTACAGTTTATCCTGATACAGTCTAGATGGGGAAGAATAAATGACAGATGAAATTGCATCCTTCAAGGTTATAGCTGCAGACATCCAAAAACAAGAATTCCACCCTTCCGGGGACGTCCACATGCAGAGAGGCGGCCATTTTGTAAGGGGGAGGTGGGGGGTCCTATATAGACTTTCAGGTGCTAGACTGTTAGCTTAGATTACAAATGGCTGGCTTGAATTCTACAAGTGTGACTGCAATTGCAATATGATTGTAATAACTGGTAATGTAGCAATAAGTATGAGGTAGAATGAATATATTCACAAATGTAAAATCTTTGGTCCATATACAATAGTTATGGCTGACATGGGGATTAGTTGGGTGTTGTATGGTAAAATGTACATAGCGCTTTTGCAGCACTTGTTTAAATTATGAAATTAACTTAGTTTTGTGACCACCACTATAACACTTAGATTATACACATATGGGCAAACGTAATTTATTTAAAGCTGCATAACAAGGACACTGGCTGTCAACATTTTAAAAATGGCCGCTTTTATTTTACCAACCACATAGATTCTCCAACCCAGCATAGACTTCCATTTTGGAATAGTTTTCATTTTGATTTTAAACACAAAGTCTCCAGCTCCGAAGCCTTCACACCAACTTGTTGACTAAACAGGCAATTAAAATCATATATCTGATATTAGCAAGAAGGTGGTGTTAGCTATTCATATTGGAGCCACAGATCTTTGAAACAGTGCAATGCTATTCTACTTGACAGTTGAATAAACTTAAATATTTAAAAAAGTGTTACAAATTATTTTGGAGCAATATTTCCAAGATTTTCAATTTAAAAAAGCGAATGGACTAGTGAAAGATAATTGACTAGTTCCTTCACTGACAACAAATTCCTACCTGTTATAGGCCTACAGGTTTTTGTGACGGCCATTTTGAGTCGGCCTATGGGATCCTGCAAGGGACATTCTGGGTTGGTCACCATGTGGCTGGTGGGTTCATGTGTCGTCAACCGCAACAGAAAAGTGGGAGCGAACAGCCGCGATCCAATCAGCACCAGCACCATGCAGAGGCATAAGACCCTCATATCTAACAGTACAGCACAGAGACTGTGTTGCTCAGTTGGTAGAGCATGGCGCTTACAAGGGGTGTGGGTTTGATTCCCACTGGGGTCACCCATACGTAAAATGTATGCATGCATGACAGTAAGTCGCTTGGATAAAAAACATCTTCTAAAATGCATAAATATTATATACAATGTAGGTTGTTTCTATGAAACAATGTAAAATATGGGTTTAGATAAACATATCAAGGATATGTATCTCTTTAACACTTAAATGTGGATATGTGATGCTTGTTATTGATATTGTATTTGATACAAAAAGTGAATTGTGTAGGGTAGTTTTGTGTAGCCAATTTTTGTAGTTGCAATGCAGTTTCTTCTTAATAAAATACTTTTGATGACTAAAGTAATATTTAGTGTGCATAATATAGTCTATCAATTGCTACTGTGGGTACTATAACAACGAAGCACACTACAAACTATTATGACAAATATCCAGCTTTATTAAAGCTTTAATCAACGTTAAAGACAAATAGTGTGTAAATATAGGTCATGTATACTAGTGCTTCTTTCCTTTTTGAAACACAGTGGTGTGTTTGTAAAAAAAAAGAGAGAAGGAAGGTTGCCTGGGGGGCAGCCAGCTGCAGGTTTGGCTGGGCTCTGTTCTCGGGCTGTTCGCCTGACGGGCCGCAGGCTTAAGGCCTTTGAAGGGGTGAATACCATCTTTTGACAAAGCATGATGGGAAAATGGAGTTGATAGCTAGATGTACATCGAGAGCGTATATAGTATGTGTACACCATAAAGAAGGAGAACAAACCCAAAATCAAAAGCCAAGAATTCTCAACTTGAAGACAAGAAGATGATGTTAGTTGAAAATGTAAAGTTGAGATTTTTTTCTTTCTCAATTTCCTGTAGATGATGAACTGAGAATCAGTTGGAGTAAGTCACCTCTTAGAAAGTCACAGCACTGCACAATGCTTATAAAGATATATTTGATATACTATACTATAATAACAATAGTGTGCAAATCAGCCATAGCGTGATATTCAAAAATAGTACGCAATTCAGACTTTAAATGAACATTTAAGATATACTTTATAATTAATTATATCTACTGGTGCTGTGACTGTCTCAAAATGACAATGGCTATGGTTTATCTGTTCAAAAGATGGGCCAGACAGCATATTTATCAATGACAAGAACTTTCAGAATGAAATAGCTTAAATAAAGCCCCAAAAGTCTAGTTAAAAAGTATAGTAATCTCTATAAAGAGTGTTAATCAATCTATATCTAATGACACATATCACAATAAAGGCCATGCAAATAAAAGTATAAATATATTTTTGGAATCATTACTCCTTACATTATTGCGATCCTTTACTCTAAGAACCAAACCAAACTACGAGTTTAAATAAGAAAGTTAAATAATAATGATGGAGGGATAGAGACATTGAACGAAGAGAGAAAGAGAGTGCCACATTTTTTAACACGTGGCGTAGTCTTTAATGTCATACGATACCTAGGTTGACCGTGAGCTTGACCCGGCCCCCGTCCAGCTCTAGACGCAGCGTGTCGGCCGAGTCCCGTGAGGTGGTGGCCATGAGCAGGCCGTAGGCCCGCTGGGACATGAAACGTAGAGACACGTCCTCAGCCTCTGTGTGCATCACCTGGGGCATCACCACCTTCATGTACATACTGCCGTCATAACTCAAGATGGATGCCTCTGCCAAGGGGAGATGGAAGAGGGGAGAAAGAGAGAGAGAGACAGAGAGAGAGAGAGAAACACAGAGCACGAGAGAGAGAGAGAGAGACACAGAGAGAGAGAGAGAGAGACACAGAGAGAGAGAAACACAGAGCACGAGAGTGAGAAAGAGAGAGACAGAGAGAGAGAGAAACACAGAGCACAAGATAGAGAGAGAGAAAGAGAGAAAGAGAGAGAGAGAGAGAGAGAGAGAGAGAGAGAGAGAGAGAGAGAGACATACATTTGTTAGTCACAACATCTGCTGTCACACATCTTGTTTAGGTGGAGAAATCTACATCATAACTTCATTTTCAGCACACGTGCATGCTCCACACACAGACACACACACACACACACATGCTCCCCATGCTATTGTCAGTTGCTGGTTTCCCATCACCGCTCTCTTCAGGTGAGCCTCTGTATTTTTGTTCACTCTCACACACATTTATCTGCCATAACAAATGTTAAATACATACTGTATCTACAGCATGCTGTGGACTCCCCTATAGCGTATCCAACTGTATTCGTTTACACACAGATGATGGCTGAGGTACAAGGGAAGGGTTCAAGATGGAACACACACATACACTCTTATACCTCACAGCCCGCTCCTGTCTCACAGTAGAGATGAGAGGGGGAGAGCGTTGTATGAAAATGCGTTAAATCGGCCATGAAATAGCTACTCTGGCAGAGCCGGGTTTAAAGCAGAGAGGAAGAACACGAGGGGGAAACAAAAGGAGACGGACTGTGCTACCCTACATCTGCTGGAATCTGTATCCGCTGATATTACAAGCCTACTCTGCTCGCTCTCCTCCTCTCTCTCTCTTTCTCTCCATTTCTCTCTCCATTTCTTGCTTCCTGGCATCCAGCCAGTAGACACAAACACTCTTTTAGTCCTCACAGCTGTGAAGACTCCATCCGGAAAACACACACACACCCTCCTTTGACGCAGTAGCAAAGAAATTGCTGACAAACTCTGCAATTACATCCCAATCAATATGCTATTATGTACGATTAGATGCTTATCTCCCTCCTCCCCTCCAAGCTTCTGCCAAGGCCTAATATATACCCAGCATAACAGGTATAGGCTGGACGAGGACAGGGGGAACACCTCTGGGTACAGCCAGAACCAGGAAGAGAGAGGGGAAGAGATAGAGAAAGAGGGGATAAGAGTGGGTGAAAGATGGAGGAAGAGGTAGTGAAACAGAGAGAGAAGGAAATAAGTAAGGTGGATAGTGAGAAAGAGAGGGTGATAAAGACAGTGAGAGAGAAAGAGAGAGAGAAGTAACACAATGGAGTTGGGAGAGAGAGAGAGAGAGAGATGGAACACCTCCAGACAGAATGTCTATGGTTGAGTGTGAGGTGTGAAGAGAGATCAGGAAGGTTTAATATCCCAGTAAGTGACTGTCAGGCTGATACTAACTGACAGAGCGACAGACCCCTGAGGGACAGACAGACAGACATGTCACTATAGTGTGTTCACATAGACGTGGTGGCAGGTTGTCTTCCGCTGGCAAGCCACAAACAATAGTCAGGGATTAGTCCCTTCAATTTAATCTTTTAATTTATCACAACTAGGCCGGTATTCAGAAAGCATCTCAGAATAGGAGTGCTGATCTAGGATCCGTTTTGCCTTTTAAAACATAACAAATAAAAGGGAAGGGCCTGATCCTGGATCAGCACCCCCGACTGAGATTCTTTGTGAAAAGGGGCCCTAATCTTGGCTTAACCAAATGGTTAAAACATCTATTTAATATGAAGGAAAGGATGTAGTGTAGGGAGAGGATGTGATTGGAGAGCATGGACAACGGAAACTCTTCGACGACAATATTCTACTGTAGCTACCACAATGTTTTGTTATTCTGCTTTTCTCTGTTCACAGTTACTGTCCATGTTACATCCTGAATATTATAGTCCCATTAAATGAACCATAATAAACATCATGAACACAAAGCGTATCCAATCCCGCGGCTGACTGAAAGTGTTCATTAACGCCAGTAATGAGGTGACAAAGCTGCCCTACCGCCAGGAATTTGGGCACTTTAATCAACAAAGAGCTTTAATTGACATTCCATCTGACCTATCGATGATGAGGTAGACCAGGATGGAATACTTAATCAGGAAGTTGGAGAATGGATCTGAGGATGTGATTGGGTGACTTTCAAGTCGAATGAGTAGGTGTGTATGAACATTTGACTGGTACTGTATGTGTTTGTGTGTTTTGTTTTGTGAGCGTGTCATTGTGAGTCAGCCTCTCCGAGATATGTATTCAGATGACCTGCTCTGTTTAAAGGACACTGCCTCCACCGTGCTCTCCAGTAATGAAAAAGCTTGGCATGCATTAAGTGCCAATCAATGTTCATTATACTGTCAGTCCCCAACAGATAAAGAGCTGCTATCTCCCAATGACAAAGGCATGGCACTGACGCCATGACGACTGCACTCCACTGTTCCCACTGACTACACTGTCCTGTTGACCGCTTGTGTGTGTGTGTGTGTGTGTGTGTGTGTGTGTGTGTGTGTGTGTGTGTGTGTGTGTGCAGTGACAAAAGCTTTGAACAGAGTGTACTAGCACGTAAACCATCTCAGTTTGATCTTCTATAACCACGGAGAGAATAGGACAGGAGTATCCACACCTTTCACTGTGCTCTGTTTGTTATGACACCTGCTGAGGACACAGAACACCTCTCTTTCCTTGTCTGAGTTGTGCTTGTAGACCGCATTGGGTTCCTTGTCCTTGCTTTGACACCTCAACAGGACATGGTAAACACTTGTTTCCCCTGGCTCAGCCAGGGTACTTATACTGCTTTGATTCTCTATTACCTTTGTCCTTGGTTTGATACTTTATTACACTCTTTATCCTTGCTTGGTTTGAAATGAAGGGGGGAGTGAGATGTGTGGAGAGTTTTTGACATTGACAAAAGCATACCAACTGTGATTTCACCATGTTCCTCCTCCTCCTCCCCCTCCTGATAGTGAAGCAAACAGCTGAGTGAATCTCAGATGTCCCCTTCAGCTCTGCTGAACCACACTGCATTTTTCAAATCCACACATACGCACCTGCACAAATGTACACGCAAACTGTGTAAGCCTGTGAGTGTGTATCTGCGCGCGATTGTGTGTGCTTGTGCATTGGCGCTTGCATGCGCTCCTGTGTGTATATGCACACCAGTGTGTGTGTGTGTGCATATGCGTGTGTTCGTCTGAGAGTGTGAAAGTGAATCAGTAACTCGGCGCAGCTCATTGTAATTGCTGATGAAGAAGATGAGAAGGAGGGGAAGGCTGACTGATTTTAAAGTCAGCTCCACTTTGCATAATTACCACACAAATTACACAGGAAAGAGAAGGTGCCATTAGGATGAAAGATTGGAGGATTTCACTTGAAAAGGGAAGAGTTTTGCTGCAATCTACTAGCAGATGTGAATACAGCCGAGGAGTAGCATGATGTTGATCTAACAGGTGTGCTCATCTAACATTTATCTAGCAAAACAAACACACGCACCGCACGCACGCACAGGAACACGCGCACACGCATATACACGTACGCACATAAACACACACACAGACTATACAGTGCCTGTAACTGTTTTCCTGTTCTCCTCTAGTCTAACCTCTAAGGGAATCTAGCTGGAGCGCCTTCCCTTAGTGTCAGCTTTTCCAAGCAACAGAGAAACGCCTCAGCTATTTCAAGGCCCCAGTCCTGAGTGCCCGCCAGTGAATTAACGGAGATGAAATAAGAACAAACCAGCCCCCCCCCCGACACACACACAGCAATAAATAAGACACATTTAGAGAACAGACATAGTTCCAAACCACTGCAGAGGCAGTCATAAGAGACAAATGTCTCACTAATTGTTTTTATGAAATGGAACTGCATTCATCCATATTCAATTGCCTTGGAATCAGAGTCTGATTTGAAGTCTTCTACCATGATAAACATTCTCACCACGATATTGCGATAAACATTCTCTCAGTCATTGTATCATTGTATCCCCCTCAGTTGACGTCAACCAGTGGTGATTATTTGTGGCGCAGCGCCCACTGAGAACCAAATATGATAAATGGACCCATAATGCGTAGAGACGTTACATGCCCTCAAAATGTCCTCTGAGTCTCTCAGCTGTGCGGTGGAGAGAGACTGTGGTTCTCACAAACAACCACATGGCTGCAGCAGAGTCCACAGTCACAAGACTACACTGCAGTCTGAAGGGGGAGAGAAAAGTCAGAGAATGAGTGAGTGAGTGAGTGAGTGAGTGAGTGAGTGAGTGAGTGAGTGAGTGAGTGAGGAAAATAAAAGTAAGAGAGATGTTCATGCATCCAGAGAAAGTTTAAAACTACTATCAAACTAGTCATGGTTTGTAGGTCCACTAAAACATGCTGGGTGGTTTGGATGACCCATTTGCTAGGTTGCAGGCATTGGGTCACTTAGTTGGGTAGTTTTCTTTAAAAAGAGCAAGGTTGGGTTGTTAATGCTGGGTTATTTATTTATAGGGGACAATGCACATTAATCAACATCAATATTACTGTAATGCAACATCCACGTAAATGTGCCGGAGTTAGCCAAAAGCTCATTTTCACCCGTAGTTTCAGGGTAGGTAATGGCCTTTACACAGCCACTATACAAATACTCACTAAAACAATACAAAATACAAATACATTACATCCAATAATATATCATTCTATCTACACCATCATCAACTGCCATCTTACATATGAGGAACCACAGATAACTCGTGTACAGGGTTGGATAGATTTGAGCCATGTTTTCAATTTAATTTGAAAAGTACAATAATCAGTGCAGCTTCTCAAGTCCATGGGCATTGCATTTCAGTATATATATATATATTGTAGCTCTAACAGAGAAGGCAGATTGACTGAATTCACTGTGTTGAAGAGGGACAACACAATCCCCTCTAGTTACTGCCCTATTTTCCTGGAGCTGCTTTCCTTGAGCTTGGTATGCCGGCATAGGGGTGGAGGGGTAAGACCATTAAGACATTCTAAGACATTCTGCTTAAAACAATCCAGACTAAATAAAATATGTATGTCAATTATAAATTAAATTAACTTAAATTTAAAAAAAAAAATAATATTGTGTTTGTTTGTAGAGTGATTCAATTGGTTTCAGAATAGTAGCTCCTGCTTGTGACCAGCATGTGAGGCAATATCTCACATGTGAGAAGATCATAGCCTGCATATATAGTTTGGCGGCCTCCAGAGGAAGGAAAGGTCTGACAAACCTACATTTGTATAATCCACACTTTCTTCTTCACATGTTTCTTAAATGTCAAGTTGGAGTCCAAAATGACGCCGAGATACCTGAAGTTAGACACAACTTTCAGATTCTCCTCATTAACAAGAACAGCTCGTTGGGAAGAATCAATGGATTTCTTAGAGAAGTACATACAAACAGGCTTGTCGATATTTAAATGCAGGCAAGAATTAGTCATCCATTTAGTAACATGTACCATAGTTTTCAATTAACTTGTTTAACAACTAGTTGTCTATTTTTTGAGGGTACATACAGAACTGTACCATCTGCAGACATCTGCATGTTAACTTGCGGGCAAGCAAGTGGGAGATCATTTATAAAGATGGTAAACAGAAGGGGGCCTAATATAGACCCTTGTGGGACCCCAATGTTATAATAAAGAAAGTCCGACTAAGTGTCCCCCAAACAAACCCTTTGACCTGCGTTTGTCAGATAGGAATACATCCAACTAATAACTTCAGTGGACACATTAAGGGATAGGAAGAATGCAGCAGACTTCCAAGCATTGGGGAAGGGTTGTGGAGATATGACCAAGTGGGTGGGTTAATTATCCCGCCAAATCTAGAAAATCAAAGTGATTCAGCAAGCTCATGAATTATGAATTAGGATTGTTGCAACTGTAGCAAGTCCACAAGACAGTGCAGCCAGCGCTGAGTGGAATTACTTTTCAACGGACAAATGGGCAAGGTGTTGTGGCTGACCAAAAACTGTGAATAAAATGCTGCCTAACATTACTAATGATCCATTCGGGTTAAAAAGACATAGCTATCATAATTACATACTATCTCAGTCACTGACAATTTTAGACAATGTTAGCTATCATGCTAGCAAGTAAACAACCGCATGCATGCTAGCTAGCAAACTATTTTCCTGTGCTGTGTGTGTTTGCAAAAATGTAAAGTTTTTGTTGAAGTTTTGCTAGCTAGCTAGCTATATCAGTGCCTGTAGCTAGAAACGCTCATTTTCTGTAAGCCTAACGTTAACTTTACTGTGTGGGGCAATGACTTTCACGTCAGGTAGCTAGCTAACTAGATAACTTAGCTTAGCTTGCTAGCTCAAACTTAGCTTAGCTTGCTAGCTCAAACTTTCTCACCCGGTTTGGCTAGCTAGACCAGATTTGACTAAGCTAGGCTTATTCCCTGTTTGTAGCTAGTTGGCAAGCTTATCACTCATACTTTTATAGTGGTTCAGAAACTGTAGCTATGTTTTCTAGCCTAATAGTTTCTATGACATAAAGGAAAATCTCAATTGTTCATCCAAGTTTAGGCTAAAGTTATCCATTTTGACTCTACACTTAAACTGTGTTAATGTTATGTCTTTGTCCCTCAGATACTAGAGGCTGCATGGCCCTGAGAGTAATTTGCCCAGCACCAGTGAACTGAGTGCAGGTAGTTACATATTGAAATGAAAGTAGTCTCAAATGTTCATCCACGTTATTCTATTTTGTCTGTCATGTATAACCTTTATGTTCTTGTCCCTCAGATACTAAAGATAACATGGTCCTGAGAGTGTTTCTCCCACCACCAGCGTAGCTAGTTGGAAAGAAGACTGCCAGCCCAAGCATTGACGAGGGCAGAATGTCATATTGTAAGATTAAGTATATATGTATACATGTGTAATATTGAATACTATTTAATATGTAATACTGTACTCAACTACTCTCGTTAGTGTAATTGAGTAGCTTTTCAGTAGTACAGTGGCTTGCGAAAGTATTCATCCCCTTGGCATTTTTCCTATTTTGCTGCCTTACAACCTGGAATTATTATATTTTTTTTTTGGGGGGGGGGGGGGGGGGGTGGGTTGTATCATATGATTTACACAACATGCCTATCACTTTCAAGATAGAAAATATTTTGGGCACATCTAGCCACTGGGACTTTTGGCATTCTTGAAGGATTGAGGTTTGGGATAGGGTTAAAACAAAAATATAAAAAACTACTTTCTATCACTGGATTCAGACATGTACTGTAACCTTTGGAACCAGAGGCAGATGATTATTCCCATCTGCCACCCACGTCCACATGTACAGCGCCTTGCAAAACTATTTATCCCCCTTGGCATTTTTCCTGTTTTGTTGCATTACAACCTGTCATTTAAATTTATTTTTATTTGGATTTCATGTAATGGACATACACAAAATAGTCCAAATTGGTGAAGTGAAATGAAAAAAATAACATGTTTAAAAACAAATTATAAAAATTAAAAACGGAAAAGTGGTGCGTGCATATGTATTCACCCCTTTGCTATGAAGTCCCTAAATAAGATCTGGTGCAACCAATTACCTACAGAAGTCACATGATTTGTTAGATTGCACACAGGTGGACTTTATTTAAGTGTCATATGATCTGTCACATGATCTCAGAATATATACACCTGTTCTGAAAGGCCCCAGAGTCTGCTTCACCACCAAGCAAGTGGCACCATGAAGACCAAGGAGCTCTCCAAACAGGGCAGGGGCAAAGTTGTGGAGTAGTACAGATCAGGGTTGGGTTATAAAAAAATATTTGAAACTTTAAACATCCCACAGAGCACTATTTAAATCCATGATAAAAAAATGGCCGCCCACCAAAACCCACAGACCAGGCAGGGAGGGCATTAATCAGAGAGGCAACAAAGAGACCAAAGATAACCCTGAAAGAGCTGCAAAGCTCCACAGCGAAGATTAGAGTATCTGTCCATAGGACCACTTTAAGCCGTACACTCCACTGAGCGGGGCTTTATGGAAAAGTGGCCAGAAAAAAAGCCATTGCTTAATTAAAGAAAATAAATAAGCAAACACGTTTGGTGTTCGCCAAAAAGCACGTGGGAGACTCTCCAAACATATGGAAGAAGGTACTTTTGTCAGATGAGACTAAGATTTAGCTTTTTTGCCATCAAGGAAAACGTTATGGCTGGCGCAAACCCAACACCTCTCATCACACCGAGAACCTTATCCCAGTGAAACATGGTGGTGGCAGCATTATGCTGTGGGGATTCTTTTCATCGGCAGGGACTGGGAAACTGGTCAGAATTGAAGGAATGATGGATGGCGCTAAATACAGGGTAATTCTTGAGGGAAACCTATTTCAGTCTTCCTGAGATTTGAGACTTGGACGAAGGTTCACCTTTCAGCAGGACAATGGCCCTAAGCATACTGCTAAAGCTTCACTCGAGTGGTTTAAGGGGAAACATTTAAATGTCTTGGAATGGCCTAGTCAAAGCCCAGACCACAATCCAATTGAGAATATGTGGTATGACTTAAAGATTGCTGTACGCCAGCGGAAACCATCCTACTTGAAGGAGCTGGAGCAGTTTTTAAGGATCCGCCCATTTTTTTCGCCTGAAATGACAAGGCAGTTAGATTTGGGTGTCAGGCCCTGAAGCAAGGATATGCATATTCTTGGTACCATTTGAAAGGAAACACTTTGAAGTTTGTGGAAATTTGAATGTAGGAGAATAACACACAATAGATCTGGTAAAAGATAATACAAAGAAGAAAAAAAACGTTATTTTGTATTTTCTTTGTTCCATCATCTTTGAAATGCAAGAGAAAGGCCATAATCTATTATTCCAGTATTATTCCAGCCTAGGTGCAAAGTTTTAGACTGGTCCAATGAACCATGGCATTTCTGTTCAAAATGTTGTATCAAGACTACCCAAATATGCCTAATTTGTTTATTAATAACTTTTTATGTTCAAAATTGTGCACTCTCCTCAAACAATAGCATGGTATTATTTCACTGTAATAGCTACTGTAAATTGGACAGTGCAGTTAGATGAACAAGAATTCAAGCTTTCTGCCAATATCAGATATGTCTATGTCCTGGGAAATTTTCTTGTTACTTACAACCTTATGCTAATCGCATTAGCCTACGCTAGCTCAACCGTCCCGTGGAAGGGACACCGACCCCGAAGAAGCAAGTCCACAAGACAGGAGTTAGTGCCTAGCCTTAAGAATTCAGAGTTAATGCCTAAACTTAACCCTAACCTTACAAATTTGGAGGTAATGCCTAAACTTAACCTTAAACACTTTGAAATTTCTAATTCTAATTTTATTTGTCACATGCACCGAATACTACCTTACTTACAAGCCCTTAACTCTATTTCTTGAACTGCACTGCTGGTTCAGAAAATATTTACTAACTAAAAATACAGTACAAATAAAAAGTAAACACAGTAGAATTACATAACAATAACGAGGCTATATACAGGGGGCAACAGTACTGAGTAAATGTGCGGGGTTAAAGGGTATTCGAGGTCATTTGTACATGTAGGTAGGGGTAAAGTGACTTTGCAGCGAGTAGCAGCATTGTAAAAACAAATGGGGGGGGGGGGGGGGGGGGGTCAATGTAAATAGTCCAGATGGCCATTTGATTAATTGTTCAGCAGTCTTATAGCTTGGTGGTAGAAGCTGTTAAGGAGCATTTTGGACCAAGACTTTGTGCTCCGGTACCGCTTGCCATGCGGTAGCAGAGAGAACAGTCTATGACTTGGGTGACTGGGGTCTTTGACATTTTTTGGGCCTTCCCCTGACACCGCCTGGTATATAGGTCCTGAATGGCTGGAAGCTTGGCCCCAGTGATCTTTTGGGCCGTATGCACTACCCTCTGTAGTGCCTTACGGTCAGATACTGAGCAGTTGCCATACTAGGCAGTGATGCAACCAGTCAAGATGCACTCGATGGTGCAGCTGTAGAACTTTCTGAGGATCTGGGGACCTATGCCTAATTATTTCAGTCTCCTGAGGGGGAAAGGGTGTTGTCGTGCCCTCTTCATGACTGTCTTGGTGTATTTGGACCATGATAGTTTGTTGGTGATGTGGACACCAACGAACTTAAAACTCTTGACCCGCTCCACTTCAGCCCTGTTGATGTAAATAGGGGCCTGTTCAGTCCTCCTTTTCCTGTAGTCCACGATCATCTCCTTTGTCTTGCTCACATTGAGGGAGAGGTTGTTGGACTCCAAATAAACTGATAGGTCTTTGACCTCCTCACTATAGGCTGTCCCAGCATAGTCGGTTATCAGGCCTACCACTGTTGTGTCATCAGCAAACTTAGTGATGGTGTTGGAGTCGTGCTTGGCCACACAGTCGTGGGTGAACAGGGAGTACAGGAGGGGACTAAGCACACACCCCTAAGGGGAACCGGTGTTGGGGATCAGTGTGACAGATGTTATGTTGCCTAACCTTACCACCTGGGGGCGGCCCGTCAGGAAGTCCAGTTGCAGAGGGAGATGTTTGGGCCCAGGGTCCTTGGCTTAGTGATGAGCTATGTGGGCACTATGATGTTGAAAGAGTCCAGATTAGTGTCCAGCTCCTTGAAAGCGGCAGCTCAAGCCTTTAGCTCGGTGGGGATGTAGTCAATGAACAGCATTCTCACATAAGTGTTAATTTTGTTCAGGTGGGAAAGGACAGTGTGGAATGTGATTGAGATTGCGTCATCTGTAGATCTGTTGGGGTGGTATGCGAATTAGAGTGTGTCTAGGGTTTCCGGGATGATGGTGTTGATGTGAGCCATGACCAGCCTTTCAAAGCACTTCATGGCTACCGACATGAGTGCTACAGGGTGGTAGTCATTTAGGCAGGTTACCTTTGCATTCTTGTGCACAGGGACTATTGCTGTCTGCTTGAAACATGTGGGTATTACAGACTCGGTCAGGGAGAGATTGAAAATGCCAGTGATGACATTTGCCAGTTGGTCCGTGCATGCTCTGAGTACACGCTCTGGTAATCCATGGCCCCGCATCCTTGTGAATGTTGACCTGTTTGCTCACATCGGCTACAGAGAGTGTGATCAGTCGTCTGGAACAGCTGGTGCTCTCATGCATGCTTCAGTTTTGCTTGCCTCGTTGCGAGCATGAAATGTATTTAGCTCATCGGGTAGGCTCGCGTCACTGGGCAGCTCACGGCTGGGTTTCCCTTTGTAGAGTCACTGGTACTTCCTGTTTTAGAGTTTGCTTGTAAGCAGGAATCAGGAGGGTAGAGTTAAGGTCAGATTTGCCAAAATGGAGGGTGAGGGAGAGCGTTGTATGCTTCTCTGTGTGTGGTGTAAAGGTGGTCTAGAATTTGACATGCTGGTAGAAATGAGGTAAAACAGAAATGAGGTAAAACGGATTTAAGTTTGCCATTAAGCAAAAATAAACAATCTTTTTGAAGAGGCAACAACTGCATGGGAATGCCCCTGTCTGTGTGTGTCAGGTCTCGACATAAAGGGTGAGGTTTTGGAAACCCTCCGGGCCAGTCGATCATATCGTCCCTGTAAGTGGCCTGCTTGGGCCAGTGGAAAACATTTTTTTTATACAACGGGTTACCAGAACATGCCCCAGTCTTTTATCTTCATCCCAGAGGAAAGCCCTCTGCTCATGACAACGTGTGGTATACCATGGAGCCAATGGAACTCAAAACCCTTTCATCAATGCTGCCCCATCTGTGCAAGGTATAACATTTTGTTCAAATAGCAAGGCTGCTATATAGTATATGAATAGAATAAACATGAATAGAATCGTTGTCGTATTATCTTTAATAATCGCTCGCTCGCTCTCTATGAGGCTGGCACATCCCGTAGGTATACCAACCACTGCATCCGGATGACGACCATCCAGCAGCTCTCCGATGCAGGTCTGTAGGCCAGAGAGATAATGAGTGTGAGCGGGCGCAGAGCTGAAAGCTCTCTTAGGAGCTATTGGAAGCCGTCCACGGAAAACAGGAGGAGATGGGTTAACATTCTAACAGCTGCGTGCGACAACATTTGTTCCTGAGAAATGGCGCCCAGCTGTGCTTGAGACCCCGGCGTTAGACAGCTACTTCACTAATTGCACACTGGAATGAAATGTGCGGTTCAATGTGTATCACAAATTAAAAAGCTGTTGATGCTGTGACCATCCGGGGAAAAAATGGTCATTGTGGTTTCTATTCTGAACCATGCGACATTACATTTTACTATGCATAAACCAGACGTGCGCTGTTTTCCAAACCATGGACAGCGTCCCTAGAAACCAAGGTTCTGGAAATATCAACCAGCATTTGGGTAGTTTTGCTTTACATGGCAGTCAATACAAAAATAACTAACGACCAGAGAACGCCTAAAATGTCACTTGACAACCAGTGTTTAGTGAATGTAGCGTCATGTTTTGTTTAAAAATTGATCGTTTTGGAAATATTCTACCTTTTTTATGCTGGTAGCCCGTTGTATAAAAGCAATAATACACCTGAGGCCATGTGTTACGGCATTGTATCATGGCTGTGGTGGTCTACACCACTCGGCCTGTATTATTACTTAAGAAATAATGCTATTTTTAATCTAGGCTTTATAATTAATTATTTTGCACGCACGAGCTGCACACACAGGCCTGTAGTTTATAGATAATCTGCTGGGCAGCTGGTTGTTTTATGGAGCAGTTTATCCGAAGACCGAGAGCGGTAGGGTTGGGAAAACCGTAGGGAAGATGTTCCAAATTATGGTATCTACCAGTACATACAAAGGCAAGAAAGGGGTACGCAAACCAGGTATTTAAAACGTTCAAAGTCTTGGTTGAATATTTGCAATGCAAAATTCAGGCATCGTGGAATAGGCTACCTTGAAAATCAGACATTTCCTCTAGGCTATTTGGTCTTTGAAAAGTAATTGAAGTTATGGTAGCCGATGTAGAAGTTCTACTGCTCCAATATAATGATTCTGTGATTTCATTTCTAATCAGTTTTTATGAGCGATGTAGCCGCTTTCGTTTGTTACCGGTCGTTTCAATTGAAGGGTGTTACGAGAATCTGCTGTGCTTGTTGTGTAAAATCATGAGCGGTTATAACATCAACTTTTGCCTTCATCTTGGTTTTCCATACAATGCGTTCCATTACAAAGGAACCCTGTTTCTGCTCTCTGTCTCGTTTGAAAACATGATACAAAAATCCATTAACAACTCTTCGATATCTCAAATGGCGAGACTGACTAGCTACCAAATGGACGACTGAATTTGTGTCAGGAGCATGATGTTTATTTAGTCAGGCAACACCCCACATTATTCTGACATATTTGAATGAAATCATGTAAATGTAAAAATTATGTGAATGTCAATGCATAAATCTCATTACGTAGTTCTGTAAACAAATACATTATTCTTAAAGTGGTAATGCACACGTCTCCCCCCCCTTACAGGCCATTACAACAATTACATATAACATTTAAGTCCTTGAAAATGACAATTAAGTGCTTGAAAAAGTCCCTGAAAGTACTTGCATTTGACTTGCCAATGTCTATATGAACCCTGTATAGGCTATTTGCTCAGGCCGCAAATGAAATCACCTGCTATTGAAATTATGCACGCATCATTGGCTTTCCCGTCAGATCTGACGGGAAAGTATTTTACTCATTTGGGCCAGTAGCTTTCAGTTGGATGGCACTGGCCCTGTGTAATCTACTACTTGCAAATGTACTAATGTCGAGCCCTACTGTGTGCGGTTCACGTAAGGCCTATATGTCTATCACCTTGTGATCGCCGTTAGCAATGTTTTACGTTTTCGGGTAGATGGAAAGGCAATTAAATGGTAACTACAAAGTAGCCTATGTGAGTGTAGCGAAATGTTTGAGCTTCTAGTTCTGACCGTGCAGTAATATCTAACAAGTAATCTAACAATTTCACAACAACTACCAAGTGTAAAGGAATTAATAAGAATATGTACATTTAAATGAATGGATGAGCGAAGGCCGTGCGGCGTAGGCACGATGCAGTAGATGGTATAGAGTATGTAACCATTATATAAAGTGCCATTGTTTAAAGTGACTAGTGATACATTTATTACATCCAATTTTTTATTATTAAAGAGGCTAAAGACTTGATTCAGTATGTTGGCAGCAGCGACTCAATGTTAGTGATGGCTGTTTAACAGTCTGATGGCATTGAGATAGAAGCTGTTTTTCAGTCTCTTGGTTCCAGCTTTGATGCACCTGTACTGACCTTACCTTCTGGATGATAACGGGGTGAACAGGCAGTGGCTTGGGTGGTTGTTGTCCTTGATCTTTTTTACCTTCCTGTGACATTGGGTAGTGTAGGTGTCCTGGAGGGCAGGTAGTTTGCCCCCGGTGATGCGTTGTGCAGACCTCATTACCTTCTGGAGAGCCTTACGGTTGTGGGCGGAGCAGTTGCCGTACCAGGCAGTGATACAGCCCGACAGGATGCTCTCGATTGTGCATCTGTAAAAGTTTGTGAGTGTTTTTGGTGACAAGCCAAATTTCTTCAGCCTCCTGAGGTTGAAGAAGCGCTGTTGCGCCTTCTTCGCCACGCTGTCTGTGTGGGTGGACCAATTCAGTTTGTCCGTGATGTGTACGCCATGAAACTTTCCACCTTCTCCACCACTGTCCCGTCGATGTGGATAGGGGGGTGCTCCCTCTGCTGTTTCCTGAAGTTCATGATCATATCCTTTGTTTTGTTGACGTTGAGTGTGAGGTTATTTTCCTGACACCACACGCCGAGGGCCCTCACCTCCTCCCTGTAGGCCGTCTCATCGTTGTTGGTAATCAAGCCTACCACTGTAGTGTCGTCTGCAAACTTGATGATTGAGTTGGAGGCGTGCATGGCCACGCTGTCATTGGTGAACAGTGAGGGGTGAGAATGCACCCTTGTAGGGCCCCAGTGTTGAGGATCAGCAGGTTGGAGATGTTGTTTCCTACCCTCACCACCTGGGGGCGGCCCGTCAGATAGTCCAGGACCCAGTTGCACAGGGCGGGGTCGAGACCCAGGGTCTCGAGCTTAATGACGGGTTTGGAGGGTACTATGGTGTTAAGTTTTGAGTTGTAGTCAATGAACAGCATTCTTACATAGGTGTTCCTCTTGTTCAGATGGGATAAGGCAGTGTGCAGTGTGATGGAGATTGCATCGTCAGTGGACCTTTGGGGCGGTAAGCAAATTGGAGTGGGTCTAGGGTGTCAGGTAGGCTGGAGGTGATATGATCAAAACAAAATACTGCATAGTTTCCTAAGAACGCAAAGCGAGGTGACCATCTCTGGCGGCGCCATGTCTTCTCTGGGGGAATCATGATTATTTGCATAAATCCAGAGGCCATTTGTTTTGATAACTCCCTCACAAGTGCTCTACACTACAGAAACACTGCAAGCTAAACACTAGTCTGGCTGGTGTTCATCTGAATTAAAGGGTAACTACACAAAAAAACAAATCTAAATTACTCAGATTTTTTTCCAGACCTTAGAAATGGTCCCCTAATGTGGTTTAAGCTTTGTTGTTGGCACAGACATCACATTTTTTTTGTTTTTCTATGACAATTTGTGATTTTGACAGACAAAACCTGAAGAGAAAAAAAATGGGGGAAATCATGCTGTCGTTTTGGTATCAAGTATAGTTATTTTTCTAATTCTGCCCTCTAGAGAATTTTGCAGAAAAAAAACACATGGCAATTTGAAATCTGCAATAAATCCATGTCTGCACTTTATGTTTAACAGTCTCTTTTCTTTGCTGTTACGGTACATCTATCAAGCTCAGTGTAAAAACACAAGGGCATGCTAATGTTGGCTAGTCATTATTTGCCTGGTTATGTATGGAATGATGAGACATTATGAGACACCCCCCCACCCCCCCAAAAAAAATGTGTGTGACCAAATCATGTGCTGGTGCCACCAACTGAAAGAGGGGAGGAATGTTTCTGTCGAACCCTGGAGAGGGAGAGGAAGAGAGGTGGAGAGAGAGGGATGAGGAGACGGAAACAGAGAAGAAAGAACAGTGAAGACACTGGAATGGGCAGAGGAGATGATAAAAGACTGGATAAAGGAATGGGAGGAAGACATTTAGAGGGCATGAAGGAGGATGTTTAGGGGATGAAGGGAGGGATGGAGAGAGGCGCATCCTCCCCCACACGCTCCCGTTCCCCGGGCAACACAGAGGAATTTGTGGTGTTTATGTAACGAACTGGAGGACTGGCTCCGAAACACACGTTCAGCTACACACACACACACACACACACACACACACACACACACACACACACACACACACACACACACACACACACACACACACACACACAAAGGCAGGATTAGGGAGACTGCAATAACACTGCACAAGACTTCTTCAGCCCCCAGAAATAAACCTGTATCCAACCAGTATTAAAACAAACATGCCAAGGTTGCTAGATCTATTATGGCCCTAAACTGGTAAAGGAAGCTCGTCAATGTGTCTGCATGTGCGTTCATGCATGTGTGTGTGTGCGTGTCTGTGTGCGTGTCTGTGTGCATCCTTGCGCCTGTGTGTGTGTGTCACAGACCCAGATTTATGTGTGGCATGTTTCTCTCTCTTGGGCAGGTCCATTTCCTTTTACAGGGTCGATACACATTGACGAAGCAGTATTTTACCCACTCTACAATGAAGAGACTGCCCTGTTTGTGTCCTACACACACATCAGCTGTGTGGGAATCTTTGGAGCCACAAATAACAATACACAACACCCCCAGTCACACCCATATTGACATACCCACATGATCGCTCTCTCTCTCACACACACACACACACGCACACACACACACACACACACACACACTATTATCGTTGCCTGATAATAGGTCCATGTAATACATCAGAAAATAACCTTGACACTGAATTACTGTAGATGCTAAAAAAAGGAGAGAGGGGGGGGGGGGGGGGGGGGAGGGGTAGAGGAGGAATAGAGGAGGACAGGGATTACCTCTTCACTTATCACATATCGACTAGCCTGCTCTAGTCACTGAAACAGAGCTGAGGGGATGAACAGACGAAGCAGAGAGAGAAACAGAGAGAGCGAGTGAGAGATAGAAAAAGGCATAGAGACACAGAACGAGATGGAGAGAGAAAGAGAGTTGAAGAGCAAGATGGAGCAACATAAATACGGAGAAAGAGGCGGAGATGGTGGGAAAGAGCAAGAGAGAGAGAAATAAAGGCAGAGCGAGAACAGTCTTGAGCGTTGGATATGTCTCCTTTAGCAATTTCAACTCAACCGCAGTCATCACTTTACCTCAAATCAAACCAAATCAATTTATTCAAATATTTGCCCTCTTCTCTTTGTCACTCCCTCCCTCTGCAGTGGACATTCTCTCTTCTAACTCGGGAGAACAGTGGCGGATGAAGCCCCAATTCAAAGTCTTTTTTAAGAACATCTTGTTGTTTACTGAACAAAAATATAAACACATTTTCCATATGCACAAAAAGCTAATTTCTCTCAAATTTTGTGCACAAATTTGTTTACATCCCTGTTAGTGAGCATTTCACCTTTGCCAAGATAATTCAGCCACCTGACAGTTGTGGCATATCAAGAAGCTGACTAAACAGCATGATCATTCCACATGTGCACCTTGTGCTGGGGAAATTAACTGGCCACTCTAAAATGTGCAGTTTTGTCACACAACACATTTCCACAGATGTCTCAAGTTTTGAGGGAGTATGTAATTGGCATGCTGTCTGTAGGAATGTCCACCAGAGTTGTTGCCAGATATTTGAATGTTCATTTCTCTACTATAAGCCGCCTTCAATGTCATTTTAGAGAATTTGGCTGTACATCCAACCAGAGACCACATGTAACCACGCCAGCCCAGGACCTCCACATCCGGCTTCTTCACCTGGATCATCTGAAACTAGCCAACCAGATAGCTGATGACACCGAGGAGCATTAATTAATAAAAAAATGTCTCCCATTTTTCTCTCCAATTTCGTGGTATCCAATTGGTAGTTACAGTCTTGTCTCAAAGCTGCAACTCCCGTACGGACTCGGGAGAGGCAAAGGTCGAGAGCCGTGGGTCCTCCGAAACACAACCCGACCAAGCCGCACTGCTTCTTGACACAATGCCCGCTTAACCCGGAAGCCAGCATCACCAATGTGTCGGAGGAAACACTGCACACCTGGCGACCATGTCAGCGTGCACTGTGCCCAGCCCACCACAGGAGTCGCTAGTGCGTGATGGGACAAGGACATCCCTGCCGGCCAAACCCTCCCCTAACCCGGACGGCGCTGGGCCAATTGTGCGCCGCCCCATGGGTCTCCCGGTCGCAGCCGGCTGCGACAGAGCCTCTCTAGTGGCACAGCTAGCACTGCGATGCAGTGCCTTAGACCACTGTGCCACTCAGGAGGCCCTACTGAGGATTTTTTCTGTCTGAAATAAAGCCCTTTTGCAGGGGAAAAACAAATTCTGATTGGCTGGGCCTGGCTCTCCAGTGGGTGGCTGCACCCCTGCCCAGTCATGTGAAATCCATAGATTAGGGCCTAATTAATTTATTTAAATTGACTGATTTCCTTATATGAACTGTAACTCAGTAAAGTTGTTGAAATTGCTGCAAGTTGTGTATATATTTTTGTTCAAACTGCAGGATCCGTCAGAGATACATGATCCTCTATAAACTAACCAGAACCAAGATACTTTAAAAGCATAGACACAACCTTCTGTTGGTCGTTTTTTTTTTTTAAATCAAGCAAAATAACCCAGAATATTCAGACCTTGAAAATCTTTCTAAACACTGAGATTTTGGGTAAGAGTAACTACAGTTAAGAAGTTTGGTCAGCCTTCAGATAGGCCTTCTATGCAGTGACATGGTTGTTAGCTGTTAGGAAAAGGACAGTGCTAAGTAGAATGATTTGGTAGAGAGAGGTTTATAGAAAAAAATACATATGGGAGATAATACAATGAAAAACAACAAACATATTTTGTGTAAACTGAGAACGTGTCAGCCTGCTGGTCAGCATATCCCTCACCCTGGTGTAGCCAACGATTTGACAAAACAGGAAACAGGAAGCTGTGGCAGGGGTCATTACTTCAGTCGGACCTTGAGGTGTCATAACCTCTGTCCGATCTGATAACCATCTGACAAATGGTAGCCCTGTGGAGTGGAGGGATGGTGTGTGTGTGTGTACGTAAGTGTGTGTGCATGCTGTCATGACAATGGAAGCTTCAGTAAACAAGTTACATTGCATAATTTACTTTCACAATTAAGACATGTATTACTATAAAAGGGAGAGTACTCACTGGACAGCTAAGGAGAGAAAAGACAGAGTATTTGAATATTGTTTCTAACCTGAAATGACTGAAAATAATATTATGTTAATAAACTGACTCATACAGACCTCCCTGCATTTCTCATTTCTTTATGTTCGTATTTCAATAGACCAATATCCCTTACACACTGATTAGAGGTGAACAGTTAGCTTTCATATCTGATTGACCTCTCTCTCGCTTTCCCTCTCTCTGCCTCTCTTTCCCTCCCACCCCTATCCCTCTCTCTCTCGCACACAAAGTTTTCCTCCAAAGTCAAAATGAGATTAAACTGAAACTGGAGGATGAATAGTGGAACGGAGCTGGATAAAGATGTTATCTCCAAGCCGTTATTAGATATGGTAAAAGCGTCTGGAATAATTTGTCAAATGCATTAATTGGTTTTCAGGCATGCTTTTGATCAATCCATAGGAAATCTCCTGGAATCTGTTGAAACCCATTGAAATAAGAGACTTTTCTCTAACCCCAGGACTTCTCCATGCATGAGTAATAACATACATCACTATCGCTATCTGACAAACTGGGGGAGAAGAGTGTGCATGTGTATGAATGCGTGAGTCCATATGTGTGCGTGTGCGCGCGTACGAGCGTGTGTCCATGTGCGTCAATGTGTGTGCTTGGCTGTGTGCATGGCACTGTGATGCTGTTGTGGAGCCATGGGGTCCTGGCCATGGCCTCTCTCTCCCAGGGCCTGGGTTCGGTGACCTTTACAGTGCCTGAGTCAACAGCCATTAACTCCAAGGCTGTAGCCAGCCGGCTGTGACATAAAGCTCTAGCACAGGCACTGCTATCGCCTGCCTGGCCTCTGCCTACCCATAACCATTCATAACATCAACACTGAACACACACACTGATATCACACACACACACACACACACACACACACACACACTGATATCACACACACACACACACACGCACACACGCACACACGCACACAGACAAACACGCGCACAACAAAGATAATCGAAGCGGAGGAATGTACCTTCATGTTATGCGTTCTGTTCTAATCAAATTAGTGAAGCAAAATGCTCTTGTCTTCAACTTTATTACCAGAGTGCTTTGTTCCGTGCCAAAACATCACGGAAGAAAAGCGAATTCCAACGACATACTTCAAAGCAGCTTATATTGCACAAGATTGTGTAAACTAAGGTCTAAAAAGACATGCCTCTAAAAGACATACCCCTCGCACAGCAATCCGTCAGACATCTCCTCTCATTTCTCAGTGTTGGCCATGCAGAATGGATCCGTACCGAATACATTTCACCGATCTATTGTACTGCAATACGAGCACATACTTAAAGAAACCTACTGATCCTGTGCGTTTTCAGAGGTGTCATACACAGGTGACCTTGTAAACAGGCAGTTCCACAGACTCCGGAACCTTTCATCTACCACGTTAGATGAATAGATTCCATAATAGATATCGATATGGCCACACAGCTGTAATTCCAACCCTTTCGCTGGTGTTTGCAATAAGTGTTTTTCCCTCACAAGTGCAGGTCTTTGCGGGTTGACCCTAAGAATAGCGCTAAAGATGGCCTGATTACAATATGTGTCTGTAACGGCGAGAGATAAAAGGAGGGAGGGATCGATAAGTATGTGTTTCCATGAATAAGCAGTAGGTTTACAGTATAGTGAATTACTGTGGTATATTATCTCCAGTAATGGGTTTGTACTGTATAACCTCTGGCTGTGATTGTGTGATTGGGAGAGAGAGAGACAGAGAGGTCAGAGACTTGACACAGTAAGGAGTTGATAAAGGTGAGAGCGAGAAAGAGATGGAACATTGTATTGAAACACATGCAACACCCTCAAGTCCTGACAATAAAATAAGGAAAATGGGGGGGGAGCGATGCAATTTGGAAACTGGTCATGAAACTTTAAAACCGGATTGCCTTGGGCAGAGTAAAGTTCACAGGAAAAGGGCAGAAACCACATTAATCTTTCAACAGTGTCAACAATACAGCCATCACCACAACCTCCTCTAGAGCCTTAACCTCCCTCTGACATGTGGCGCACGGACAAAGGCCCACTAATGTTTTAATAAACCATTTCACAGGAAGAAAACAGTAAATGAGCAGACTAACTGAAAAGTCTGCCAGTGTGCCTTTAAGCAAGGCACTTAACCCTAATTGCTCCTGTAAGTCGTTCTGTATTAGAGTGTCTGCTAAATGACGTAAATGTAAATCAAATCCACACAACAAAACAAGAAAAACACACACACGCACAGAGTGCATTCGGAAAGTATTCAGACCCCTTCCCTTTTTCCAAATTTTGTTACATTAAAGCCTTATTCTAAAATAAAAATCTAATCAATCTACACACAATACCCCATAATGACAGAGCACATGTTTTGCACATATATTAAAGAAAAAACAGAAATACCTTATTTATAAAAGTATTCAGACCCTTTGCTATGAGACTCGAAATCGAGCTCAGGTGCATCCTGTTTCCATTGATCATCCTTGAGGTGTTTCTACAACTTGATTGGAGTCCACCTGTGGTAAACTCAATTAATTGGACATGATTTGGCACACATCTGTCAATATAAGGTCCCACAGTTGACAGTGCATGTCAGAGCAAAAGCCAAAGCCATGAGGTCGAAGAAATTGTCAATAGAGCTCCGAGACAGCATTGTGTCGAGGCACAGATCTGGGGAAGGGTACCAAAAAAATTCTGTAGCAATGAAGGTCCCCAAGAACACAGTGGACTCCATCAATCTTAAATAGAAGAGGTTTGGAACCACCAAGGCTCTTCTAGAGCTGGCTGCCCAGTCAAACTGAGCAATCGGGGAAGAACGGCCTTGGACAGGGGGGTGACCAAGAACCTGATGATCACTCTGACAGAGCTCCAGAGATCCACTGTAGAGATGGGAGACCCCTCCAGAAGGACATCCATCTCTGCAGCACTCCACCAATCAGGCCTTTATGGTGGAGTGGCAAGACGGAAGCCAACCCTCAGTAAAAAAGGCACAAGATTCTCTGGTCTGATGAAACCAAGATTGAAGTCTTTGGCTTGAATGCCAAGCGTCACGTCTGGAGGAAACCTGGCACCATCCCTACGGTGAAGCATGGTAGTTGCAGCATCATGCTGTGAGGATGTTTTTCAGCGGCAGAGACTGGGAGACTAGTCAGGATCGAGGCAAAGATGAACAGAGCAACATACAGAGAGATCCTTGATGAAAATCTGCTACAGAACGCACAGGACCTCAGACTGGGATGAAGGTTCAGCTTCAAACGACCCTGAGCACACAGCCAAGACAACGCAGGAGTGGCTTCGGGATAAGTCTTTGAGTCCGGACTTGAACCCGATCAAAGATCACTGCCAAAGATGCTTCAACAAAGTACTGAGTAAATGGTGTGAATACTTATGTAAATGTAATATTTCAGTTTTTTATGTATGTCACGTAAACAAAATGTGGAAAAAGTCAAGGGGTCCGAATGCACCGTACACAGTCAGAACACACACCCACAAGCACGCATGAAAAACACACAAATCAATCGCTTCCACCTACCTCTCTCGCAGGTGCGTGACCAGTACCCCGTGCCGGTACAATCACATATAAACCGGTTCCATCCCTCCTTACAGACGCCTCTGTTCTTACACGGGTAGCTCTCGCACTGTTTCCCCGCCACCTTGTTGCACGACGGCTTGATGCCGGCGCCGTTCTGAGCCTCAGCGATCTGTCGGATGTCCTTACTGCGCCCGTCGATGAAGAGGTCGCGCACGCAGCCCACGTAGCCATAGTTGAGCATGGCGGTCCACAGCTCGGTGGGCAGAATGAGGTTGGCACGGTCCGAGGGTAGACCCCCCAGGTACATGTCTCCTTCCAGGTCAAGGATCTCACTCTCACCGCTGGCTGTGAACGGGGTGCGCCGGCTGTTGACTGAGATGGTGCCTGGAGAGGGTGAGGAGATGGCTTTAAACCACAGAATTAAATAGAACATTTTTACGTTGTATGTCTATCATTGTAAGATAAGACAGTGATCCCACGCACAGTAGGGCAGGGGTTTCCAAACTAGCCTCCTCAAACTCAAATCTGGATCTCAATGCCAGTTCCAATGCATTTTCCACCTCTCGTCAGGGACTGATTTCGACCTGGGACACCAGGTGGGTGCAACTAATTATCTGGTAGAAGAGAAAACCAGCAGGCTCCGTACCTCATAGGGTCAGAAATGAATACCCCTGTTCTAGCCTATGTGGGCCCAATTGGAATCTGTGTGCTCAATAAATACAGGATTTTCAAAAAGGTTACTATGCTAGCTACAGTAGCTGTCACCTCGCTTTACTAGGCCAGCGTATCTTTACTTTTCCACACTCATCCACAATGATGGTAGAGTTTTGACGGCTGACAGCCTTTGAGATGCTGAAGATGTTGAGCATAGCATAACGTATCGGTTAATCCACTGTCTGTGTAAGGTATTGATACAGGGCACAGGGTTCCCTGATGCTCTCGCTGTCAAATAGAGTCTCACAGCTTAGGGACGATATATGAGCTTTGTGACTATAGTATACCTCCGGGAGAGAGGGAGAGAGGGATAGAGGGAGAGAGGGATAGAACAAGAGAGGGAGAGAGAACGGAGAGACAGTGACAGCGCAGACACTGCTGTATGGCAGGCTTATCTCTGCTTCTGTCTCAAGCCAAGCCAAGCCTCAGATCCAGAGTGCGATGGGAGAGCTTGAACAGTGCGCATACGTGCTTCTGTGTTCGTCTGTGTGTGCGTGTATGTGTGCAGCCATGTGTGTGTGTGTGTGTGCCCATGTGTGTATGGCGGCAGTGGTAGATCAATAGCAGTAATATGTGCTGCAGTGAGTCACCTGGCCATGCCATCCCAGCCTTGTCTAACAGCCTGTCTGCCCTATGAGACCCTCACAGGCCCAGCACTGGGCAGAGAGTGATACGCTGCACTCACATCAATACAACAACACACACACACACAAACACACACAGGCACACACACACACTCAGAGAGAGTGAGAGAAGGTAGTGATAGAGAGATGGGGATAGGGGAGTAGAGAGTGGGAGAGGAGGGTAAAGAGGACTCACCTGAACGCCCATCCCTCTGTATGTCCACGTGGTACCAGGCCCCGTCGTTGACCTTGTTCTGGGTGGCTTTGACCTTGATGGTTCCAGAGCCCATGTCTAACAGTAGGTATAGACTGCCATCCAGGAGCTCCACCGCAAAGAAGTCGACCTGAGGGAGATCGTCAAGGTGTTTAGTTCATCATAGGGGTACAACACATATCTTTACAAAACAGGATAAATACATCCAAGATCCTTGAACGCAGATGTTTTGTTTCTTACTTGGATTATTTACAGTTTTAGACATAGCTTTACCTAAAGGCTGAAGTAAATTGTTTGTTTGATCCATTCATCATTCATTGGCTTACCTTGGTGTTCTTCTGGCTGCGTTGGGCCTCCTTGCGTTCCTGGGGCTTGCCGTGGGTGAACAGGATGAGTCCGTTGGGTTCCGAGGTCCTGAAGTCAAAGGAGATGGAGCCCATTCTCTTGGTGTTCCACTTGGGCAGGCTGATGTAGGCCTCGGGGGTCTCGAAGGAGATAGGGTCCAGGGTGGCCACGTTCTCACACTTGAAGACCACGTCCCCCTGGATCTTCATCTTAGGGTCTACGATGCGGGCCAGACGGGAGAGCTCCAGACGGATATCGTTGTTCTTGTAGACCACCTGGACGGAGAGATTGGTAGAAGGGAGACAGAGGTTGTGGTCATTTTCAAGGTATGGTCAAGTAAGTTATTGCAAACCTTTTAACATCAACCTCTGTATCCAGTCTTCATCATTACCTTCACTGTAAAAAAAAAAAATACCACATTATCATTAACAGATTTAAACAAATATACACTGAGTGTACAAAACATTAAAAACACTAAGAACTCTTTCCATGAAATAGACTGACCAGGTGGACCCAGGTGAAAGCTATGAGGAGACAGATTAAAGAAGTATTTTTAAGCCTTGAGACATGAGTTGTGTGTGTGTGTGCCATTCAGAGGGTGAATGGGCAAGACAAAAGTTTTAAGTGCCTTTGAGTGGGGTATGGTAGTAGGTGCCGGTTTGAGTGAAGAACTGCAAAGCTGCTGCAGTTTTCCGTGTGTGTCAAGAATGGTCCACCAACTTGACACAACCGTGGGATTCATCAGAGTCAACATGGGCATCCCTATGGAACGCTTTCTAGACCTTGTAGAGTCCATGTCCCGACAAATTGAGGCTGTTCTGAGGGCAAAAGGGGGTGCAACTCAATATTAGGAAGGTGTTCCTAATGTTTTGTACAGTCAGTGTATAATAAAACACTCAAAGATAACAGTTTGTTAATGTCAGACTTTCGGGGTGGTGTGGTCTCTCCAAAATTGCCAGGTAAAGTTCATGTTGATCAGTCAGTCGGCTATATTAATATATCTGTATTAAATACCAATAGGCCAGGGCACACAGACAAACACAATGGCTGTCTCTGGCTGAGGTAATTGACTCTCAGTGGTCTGACATATGCATCAGGGTCTGCTCGTCCTGATAGCAATGCTAATGGCTCCACAAAAGGGTGGGAGACATACACACGAACGCAGGAGCAGCTGAGCAGTAGTGCCCGTACACACACACACACACACACACACACACACACACACACACACACACACACACACACACACACACACACACACACACACACACACACACACACACACAGTTGTGGTGGCCTAGCTCTGTTTTAAAGGGGAATTGACTAGCTGGCTGCCCTTGGCTGCTTTGAGAGGCTGATGTAATGTTCTGGCCCTTGACACAGTATGTCTGCCACACATAAACACAATGATTCTAGGCACCACACCCCCTTAAGAAATATCCAGTCCCTCTTAGAGGGCAACAGGGTTCAATTAAATAGGAAAAAGTTTGTTCATAAACTACAAACCAACCTATTTGGGCATTAGATCCTTCATCAGAGAGGTACACCCACCAGTGACAACACTGACAGTTCACTATAGCCAACCTTGCCATTCTGTGAGTGAGTGTCCTTAGCAGAGAAAAACAAAGCCTGAGTTCCACTAAGTGGCCAATCTTTTATCACAGCAGTCTTAATGCTGTCAATAACCCAGAGGACAGAGAGACAGAGGGGGATGTGTGTGTAAATTGAAATCTGCTCAAGTGGAAAATTGAAGCATTTTTTTGTAGTTCTCTGGGCAGAACAGAAGCCCTTCTCTTTTTCTTGGGTAGCCTACTTTGAGCAAAGTATGAACATGCGAACACACCTTTGCACACACACACACACACACACACACACACACACACACACACGAACATGCACGCTCACACACAAACAACCTCTCGCTCTCTGGGTGCGTGAGTGAGTACACAGCTCTCTGTGAGTAGATCGGGGTCTGTGTGAGATTATTGATAATCCGGCAGATTTGACAGTAAATCAACTCATCCCTCTGGTGCCTGAAGGAGACGCATCCCACCACCCGACCCACCGACCAGGAGATTATCTTTCTTATTCCTCTCTCTCTAAAGGAGGTCAAGGGCCCGGAGATGTCAAATCCCTGCCTGCCTGCCTGCCAGCCAGCCAGCCATGCTTCCATCCTTTCCGGAATCTAGAGGGTTTATCCCAGCGATCATGAATACCATCCTCCTAGGGCGGAAGCTTTACCTAACAAAACCACACTGAGGTTACCGTTTTACACACCAAACATCCTAGCAACACCAGGCAAACACACACACTGTATTGGCAGCTAGTTCCAATAATAATAATAATAATGACTATTAAAGTTATTAATGTACAGTATCACCCAAGGAACTAGAATAATGCTTTTAAAAACAGTCTTAACATTTACATATCATATTTAGTACTCTTATCCAGAGCGACTTACATGAGCAATTACGGTTAATTGCCTTTCTCAAGGGCACATAAACAGATTTTTCACCTACTCGGCTCAGGGATTTGGACCAGAGACCCTTCGGTTACTGGCCCAACGCTCTTAACCGTTAGATTGCCTAAGTAGAACCTAAGCAGTGTGCGTGTGTGTGTCAACAAACAGAAATAGCTACACTAAGGACCGTAAACAGTGGCCATTTTGTGACGACGTTAGCTTAAAGTCTTTAAATTGGTCCAAATTAGCTGCTCTCCCTCAGTCCCCATTCCAGAGGAACATATAGGGACAGAGAGCAGATTACCGTGGCTACGACGCTCAGTCTCAGTCTCATTCAGTCTCCGCTCCTCTATCTCGTAAACACACAAGATAAGTGGTTGTGCCGCTCACGCCTCCACATCCTAATTGAGTTTGTGTAAGTTATGGAAGTGCTTCTGTGAGTTAATGCCCAGTATGTTTTTATAAGCAGTCAGACATGACAAAGTCCCTACAGTCATTTCCTAACCAGGGCTGACAGTAAAATACTGCTGAGGCAGACTGTTTCTCTCACTAAGGAGTTGGCAGAACCATAGTGTCTGTCTATTAAGTGTATAGAAAAATAGTGGGATGCAGAGGGATGTGCATGTATGGTGGATATAAAATTCTGACTTATCTGTCAATACACAGTTCAATGTAGAGATGAATCCGAGTGAAGAATCACAGTAACATGACATTGCTCTAAAATATCATATTTTCTCCATCCCTAGGACCTGTTATACAGAACTGATGTTCATTAAACAGGGTCTTTGTAAGTAATCCAAATTTGGACTATAATAACTCCAAGAGGGTATAACTGTTGTTGTCTTGGGCAATAAAATGATTAATCTCAAGGAGGGTTTATCCCACAGAAATATTCCAGTAAAATAAGCTAAATAAAATGTCCCATATGCCAGCAGAGCTCCATTATCGGGCGGCAGCGTAGCCTAGTGGTTAGAACGTTGGACTAGTAACCGGAAGGTTGCAAGTTCAAATCCCTGAGCTGACAAGGTACAAATCTGTTGTTCTGCCCCTGAACAGGCAGTTAACCCACTGTTCCTAGGCCGTCATTGAAAATAAGAATTTGTTCTTAACTGACTTGCCTAGTTAAAGGAAAAAAAATAATAATAATAATTATCGATCTTCAGATGAGGCCCACAGACCTCTTCATCTCCTCCTTGGTGCAAGGTTTATATCTGCTGTCCTCCACACCTGAAATTCTATCGATCTTCCCTTCCCCCTGATTTTCTCTTTGCTAATGCACTCATACGTTACTGCCACCGGACCGGGATTTCATCCCAAAACAAACTCGGCCTTAGCCATTCATCAACGCACGGAGAATGGGGTTTGTTGGAAAACCTTCACATCTCCATGGTGAGAGAGCGTGACCTGGGTTGCTCCGTAAAGAGGCCGTAAGAACAGTGAGCTGTTTAAAGTTGGAGGTGTTGATAGTTGGAGCCAAGGTCAGATTTGGCTTTACGGCAAAATCCGGCAAAATCCGGACGGTACTATGTCATATGGTCATCTTCAGTTTCATTCAGTAGCAACATTATCTCACAAACACACTGCGACATTTGGTGCAAAACAGTTAGTCTCATGCAATCAAAAAGAACACTTTTTTTTTCTCCCTTCATGAGCCTCAGTTGATAGGAGCCATGACACATTCACTGTAGCTTGTTTAAAGTTTCAGTGGTTGACAGTTGAAAGAGGGGTGAAATGTCATTGTTGTGAGATTAGTTCCGGTCAGAGAACAAACACACACAGATGAGACAGGAGCATGAAAAATGCAACTCCCCCGCTAACATACTGAATGCTGACACATTCATGGTACACTGCTGTACATAGGCAGATATTATGTAGCTTTAGGTGGGAGCAACATAAGGGGCGGCAGGCATAGTGGTTAGAGCGTTGGACTAGTAACCGGAAGGTTGCAAGATCAAATCCCCGAGCTGACAAGGTAAAAATCTGTCCCTCAGCCCCTGATCAAGGCAGTATAATGAAACAATTTACTTTACTTTACTTGACACCCACAGCGTCATAACACGTTATGTGACATGGTCATAATATTTCATAACAGCTGACATAACCTGCCATGACACATATATTTAGACCTGTTGTGACATATACTGCATTATTTTATGGCTGGTTATGACAACTACAGTTGTGTCAAAATCCACAAAACCTACCACACAAGGCAAAACATTCCATTACACCAGTTATTCCCAAACTGGGGTACACACAATTCCATCGGGAGTATGCCAAATAAAAATGTGATTCACATTTAAATAAACAATTCTTCACATTTTCAAACAGTCTATTTATATTTTCCAACGGGGCTATACATTTTGGTGAGTTTTTTTCCCTTGTCTGAGTAGCCTTGTTTCACGGCCAAAAATAAAATTAAACCATCTTCAGTCGTTGTCACGGCTTTCTTCTGTTGAAGGAGAGGCGGACCAAAACGCAGCGTGGTTATTGTGATACATCTTTAATGAAGATGATAAATGAACAATATACAAAACAAGAAATGTGAAAAACCGAAAACAGCCCTATCTGGTGTAACAAACACAAAGACAGGAACACTAAAACAAGGAAAACACACAAGAACGATGGTCAGAACGTGACAGTCGTGGCCAAAAGTTTTGAGAATGACACAAATATTAATTTCCACAAAGTTTGCTGCTTCAGTGTCTTTAGATATTTTTGTCAGATGGAATACTGAAGTATAATTACAAGCATTTCATAAGTGTCAAAGGCTTTTATTGACAATTACATGAAGTTGATGCAAAGAGTCAATATTTGCAATGTTGACCTTTCTTTTTAAAGACCTCTGCAATCCACCCTGGCATGCTGTCAATTAACTTCTGGGCCACATCCTTACTGATGGCAGCCCATTCTTGCATAATCAATGCTTGGAGTTTGTCAGAATTTGTGGGTTTTTGATGGTCCGCCCGCCTCTTGAGGATTGACCACAAGTTCTCAATGGGATTAAGGTCTGGGGAGTTTCCTGGCCATGGACCCAAAATATCGATGTTTTGTTCCCCGAGGCACTTAGTTATCACTTTTGCCTTATGGCAATGTGCTCCATTATGCTGGAAAAGGCATTGTTCGTCACCAAACTGTTCCTGGATGGTTGGGAGAAGTTGCTCTCGGAGGATGTGTTGGTACCATTCTTTATTCATGGCTGTGTTCTTAGGCAAAATTGTGAGTGAGCCCACTCCCTTGGCTGACAAGCAACAACACACATGAATGGTCTCAGGATGCTTTACTGTTGGCATGAAACTGGACTGATGGTAGTGCTCACCTTGGCTTCTCCGGACAAGCTTTTTTCCGTATGCCCCAAACAATCGGAAAGGGGATTCATCAGAGAAAATGACTTTACCCCAGTGTCTGCAGTCCAATCCTTGTACCATTTGCAGAATATAAGTCTGGCCCTGATGTTTTTCCTGAAGAGAAGTAGCTTCTTTGCTGCCCACGCCATCCTCCAAAAGTCTTCGCCACACTGTGCATGCAAATGCACTCACACCTGCCTGCTGACATTCCTGAGCAAGCTCTGTACTGGTGGTGCCCCGATCCCGCAGCTGAATCAACTTTAGGAGACGGTCCTGGAGCTTGCTGGACTTTCTTGGGCACCCTGAAGCCTTCTTCACAACAATTGAACCGCTCTCCTTGAAGTTCTTGATGAGCCGATAAATAGTTGATTTAGGTGCAATCTTACTGGCAGCAAAATCCTTGCTTGTGAAGCCCTTTTGTGCAAAGCAATGATGACAGCACGTGTTTCCTTGCAGGTAACCATGGTTGACAGAGGAATAACAATGATTCCAAGCACCACCCTACTTTTGAAGCTTCCAGTCTGTTATTCAAACTCAATCAGCATGACAGAGTGATCTCCAGCCTCGACCTCGTCAACACTCACACCTGTGTTAACGAGAGAATCACTGACATGATGTCAGCTAGTCCTTTTGTGGCAGGGCTGAAAAGCAGTGGACATGTTTTTGGGGGATTCAGTTCATTTGCATGGCAAAGAGGAACTTTGCAATTAATTGCAATTCATCTGATCACTCTTCATAACATTCTGGAGTATATGAAAATTGCAATCATACAAACTGAGGCAGCAGACTTTGTGAAAATTAATATTTGTGTCATTCTCAAAACTTCTGGCCACGGCTGTAGTGTTCAGCGAAATAACAACACAATGTCAAATACAGGTAGCCTAGTCAAATAATTAACATCCAATCACATTAACCATTACTTTCTCACGGGAATTCCATTAACGGTCCGTATGAAGCCAAACGTAGCTGCTGCTCATTCCGTTTGCTCGAAAATTGATAAATGGTTAAAAAAAGTAAGGCCCACGTCCATAGAGACACATACCAGCTTTACTTTTAGTACTGATACTACAAGCAGTACTACACCTGCATCTGTCGACGACACAAGTTGTACTGCTTCCACGAGAACATCCAATGCTAGCATCAGTAATTCTACATTTGTTGTTAGCCCAGATAGAGCGGACACTGACAGTTGAGAATCTGATGCAGCCGAAGAGCTACTGCCCCTTTACCCGGGAAAGCACCGAACAACAGACAGGGACGTTGGACCATCGAAGAGGCGCAAATATGATGAGACCTACATTGATTTGGGGTTCACTTATATTGGGAGTAGTGCCTTTCTTCAGCCACAGTGTGTTATAAGTGGAAAAGTAATATCTCACAACTGAATGAAACCTTCACTCTTGCACAGACATTTAGAAACAAAACATGCCAATTTGAAAAATAGGCCATAGGAGTTTTTTGAGCGAGAATTAAGACAACTTTCGAGTAGTAAGACATGTATAAAAGCAACAGGTACCATTAATAAGAAGGGGCTAGAAGCGTCTTATACTGTATGGTGAGTATATATGGCTAGGACAGGCAAGCCCCATACTATTGTGGAGGGCTTAATTCTTCCTGCTGCCGCGGATATGGCTGGGACAATGCTGTGGGAAAAGGCCCAAAAAACTATACAGACAACGCCTCCATCAAACAACACCGTTTCACGACTAATCAGTGACATGTTTAGAAACAATTACTGCTTCGTATACAAGCCAGTGATTTATATGTGTTACAGCTGGATGAGTCAACAGACGTGGCGGGCCTGGCACAGCTCCTGGTATATGTCTGTTACATTTATGGGGAGTCAATTAAGGAAGACATCCTCTTCTGCAAACCAGGACAACAGGAGAGGATATTTTTTAAGTACTGGACAGCTTTGTGACATCAAATGAACTTTGGTGGTCAAGATGTGTTGATATCTGTACTGATCGTGCAAAAGCCATGACAGAGAGACATAGTTGAGTGGTAATGTTGCTCCCGACGCCACTTGGGTACACTGCAGCGTCCACCGAGAGGCTCTTGCTGCCAAGGGAATGCCTGACAGCTTGAAAGACGATTTGGACACTACAGTGAAAATGGTTAACTTTGTTAAAGCAAGGCCACTGAACTCTTGTGTATTTTCTGCAGAATGCAACGATATGGGCAGTGACCAACATACAGAACATAAAGAAGTGTGCTGGTTATCAAGGGGCAAAGGATTTACCTTTTTTTTTTTATTGAGAGACGAGTTTAAAGTTTTCTTTACTGACCATCATTTTCACTTGTCTGACCGCTTTCATGATGACGAGTTTCTCACATGACTGGCCTATCTGGGTGATGTTTTTTCTCACCTGAATGATCTGAATCTAGGATTACAGGGACTCTCCGAAACTATATTCAATGTGCGGGACAACATTTAGGCTATGATTAAGAAGTTGGAGCTCTTCTCTCTCTGCATTATCAAGGACAACACACAGGTCTTTCCCCCATCATTGTAGGTTTTTTTGTGTGCAAATGAACTCAAGCTTACGGACAATGTCAAATGTGATATAGTGAAGCACCTGAATGAGTTGGGTGCGCAATTACGCAAAAGTGGATGACACAAACAACTGGATTTGTTATCCCTTTTATGCCCTGCCTCCAGTTCACTTACTGATATCTGAACAAGAGAACATAATCGAAAATTGCAACAAGAGGTTCTGTGAACATTTTATTTAGTCAGAAGCCACTGACAAATTTCTGGATTGGGCTGCTCTCAGAGTATCCTGCCTTGGCAAATCGCACTGTTAAGACACTGATTCCCTTTGCAACCACGTACCAACATGAGAGTGGATTCTCAGCCCTCACTAGCATGAAAGCTTAAATACAGACACCGACTGTGTGTGGAAAATGATTTAAAACTGAGACTCTCTCCAATACAACCCAACATTGCAGAGTTATGTGCATCCTTTCAAGCATACCCTTCTCATTAACCTGTGGTGAGTTACAATTTCCGATGAACAAATAAGGTTTTATATGTAAGATGGCGAAATAAAGGGCAAAATTATTATTATTTGTGCCCTGTTCCTATAAGAGCTCTTTGTCACTTCCCACAAGCCGTGTTGTGACAAAAACTCACACACATTCTTATGTTTAATAAATGTATGGTATAGTGAGTGTGTGGCATGCTTACAATGATGGCAAAAAACAACACTTGAGAGAGCGCTGACCCTGGTGCTAGAGGGGGTACGCAGCTGGAGGTTGAATGTTTGAAGGGGTACAGGACTATAAAAAGTTTGGGAACCACTGCATTACACCATAGCCTACTTTGTCAAAAGCATGTTTCTGTTTTGAAAATGTTCTGAAATTGACCATATTAAATTATCATTGTAATTGTGCACACGCTGATGTCAGACATGCACCTACCCCAATGCTCTGTTTCTGATGACTGGGATGACTGCAGGAGCATATTTCAGGCGCAGGACCAGATGCCCTTAATTCAGTAATCTGTCAAAAATAGGGTATGTACGTGATAGGCCTATCTGGCTAATATGATTATGATGGTCATAATGCTTCTTGACAGTGTCATAAAGTGTATTATCTGACTGAGGAAAGTGACACAGGATGGTCGAAATGCTCTATGACACTGTATAAAATATGATTGAAAAAAAAGAAACAAACTTAAGAAACAAACTTTCAAACGAAAGGAAACTTCTTGGCAGGGAAAAAAACACATTTGAATAAATGTGGGTGTTGACACACTAATGTAGGTGTCATAACCAGCTATAAAATAACACAATATATGTCACAACAGTTGTAAATATATGGGTCATGACAGTGTTATGACCATATTATGACAGGTGCTGACAAGTGATGTCAGCTGTTATGACATCATAACATGTTATGACGCTGGGTGTTAGCGAAACAGTAGACAAACTCCATAACTTAATGCACACGCTACGTCAAATATTACACACACTGTGCTACAAATCACAACACAGAAGACAGAAACAAAACATAAAGCTGTCCAATTGTCCCCTGAAGTCCCCAGACTTAAACAACCAACATATGCTTCCCTCTAAATCCCTTTCCGTCAGATATCAGTAGCTGTCACCCGCGGCCATCTCACTGCGACCTTGAAGATCCCCGGCTAGAGCACTGCAAATCCCTCGGCACTGATTGGACAGTGATTATCATTATTTGCGATATTATCACTGTCGTTTGCCGTCGTTTAATCTGCATTGTCACGTCGACCTGAAGCATTTTTCATTATCTTAATCAAGTTTCAACCGCCGGCTTCTCTGTAATTTCCAGACATCACAAGCCGTGAGACGCTCAGACGTCTCCCCGTGTCTGACACAAAGTGACACTTTGCAATTTGGTCGCCAGGCGACGTTGTCATCTGGAGTGGTGGCGGGCGTCTACGTAAAATGTCAGCTAGCTAATTCCTGCCGAGCCGGTGATGAGGCGTCAGGCAGTGCCCGGTGACATTTCAACTTCCCTCTCTCACTCTTTTCTCTGTCTGTCTCTCTTTCTCTCCGTCTGTCCGTCTGTCCGTCCGTCCGTCCGTCCGTCTGTCCGTCCGTCTGTCTGTCTGTCCTGGTAACTTCTCTGAATGTCAAATACTTTACATTTTGACATTCGTATTTACGTATTATGAAAAACACAATGATCCTCTGTTTTAGTATTCTCCTTAGACCGCTTTCTCTTTTGATACCACCTGTCTCGCACAACAAAACGTGTGAGATTTATGCAATATAATACACAGTCGCCCGAGCCTTCCCTACCATCTTTCATATTCTAACCATTTCTTCATATTCAAACATCCGACCCGTCCGTATGACTGATTACAGAGGTTGACAGAGAGAAATGACTGCGAGACAATCTGTTCGGGCACATTTGAAACTGAGCCGCAGTACAATAGGCAGTCTGCGCTTGGGGACCAGTTGATTTTTACAAGTACAATAGCTACACATTACTAATCCCATTCCTCCAATTGCCTCCTGATAAAATGATGAATATATATTACTGTTGGATACTAATAAAGATCAGCTCGCGGAGGGAAAACCTTGACAAGATGACAAGTCACTTTTAGCAAGGCATCTACAAAACATTGTAACTTATCTTGCCGGTCTCACCGCATAGGTATTTTATCAGGGCAGCACAAATGCAGAGGGCAGGTTTCCCAGCTGAATCACAGCATTAGAAGTGAATCAAACAGATAGTGAGTGAGTGATCTCTGATTCTTGCACAGACATGAGAAGGCACGAACACAGACTGAGCTTCTGTCTATTCAAAATTGTCTGTGTGACACACTGTAGGTATGCCCACATGACTGATTCAGAAGCATGTGTCTGTGTGTGTGTGGGATGGGGGGGGGGGAGGGGGGAGTGAGACAAACTGACAGAAAGAGACGGACTTCAACACACTGTCTGGCTGCGTGAGAAATGACACAAGGGTATAACCAAGGTGTGTGTGTGTGTGTGTGTGTGTTCTATGTGGATGTAGAAATGAAAAATGACTTATGTTTGAATATGGAGAGTAGAATTCCATCAGCCTGTTATCTCCTCTACCAGACACTCGCTCAAAGAGAGAGAGACACACTGACTGACAGAGAGAGAGAGACGGACATCAACACACTGTCTGGCTGTGTGAGAAACGACACAGGGGTATAACCAAGGCCAAACCCCATTCAACACAACCGTCATTGGAATCACACACCTCACAGTATTCATCATACAGCTTTACTAAGAGGGGAGTGTGTGTTTTTCGGATTTACTGTCAGAAGCCCTCACAAGGATAGTAAAACAAGGAACAGTTGGTCCCCACAAGGAAAAAGGCTATTTTAGGCTTAGGGGTTATGGTAAGGGTTACAATTAGAGTTGGGGTTAGAATTAGGGGATAGGCTTATGGTTAGGAGTTAAGGTTCGATTTAAGGTTAGGGGATAAGGTTAGGTTAAGGATTAGGCTTAGGTTTAAGATTTTGAATGGGAATCAATTGTTTGGTCCCCACAAGGATAGTAAAACAAAAGTGTGTGTATTCTAAGGCACTGCCTCCATATTTCCAAAAGGAGTCCATGCTCCTCTGGCCCTCAAACACAATCACACACACACCATATCGTCCTCCTGGCCCCTGTATTGGTGTGTGTGTGTGTGTCTGGGCTGAGTGGGGCCCTTGGTGACACACACATTAATCATCCACAGCTGTCTGCCTCTCCCATAAATCTCTGCCTGCCGGCCCTGCCCACCGCTCTCCAGGAATTAATGGCCCCGGGTCCCCACTGTGCACAGACCACCACCGACACACACACACCACTCAAGGATGCAACACACCCCTGGCATGCTGGGTGTGTGTATGTATGTGTGTATGGGGGAACACTGTGTTTGTGTTCTGTCTGTGGGACCAGACCACTCACTGCTCAAGGATGGCGCTAGCCCATGGCATAAGAGGAGTGATTTGCATAGACATTGAGACTGGAGGGTAGGGATGGCAGCTGGAGTGTGTGTGTGTGGAGGTGGGATGGGGGGTGGGCACTGAGGGTTGTGTCACCCTGTGTCAGTAATGTTAGTGAGAGTCCTTGTTACACCATTAGGGTCACAACCTAGCGACACGACTACAAAAGCAATACCACTAGAGGTTGTATGCCAATCCCCCACATGTTATGGGTGTATACCAACCTCCCACAGTGTGTGTTTGGCTAAAAACAGGGGCTGATGTTAAACAGAAAATAGAAAATACCACACAAGATGTTGTAAAACACCAAATGGTGCCCAGATCCTGAGACAAGCTGTCGCTGCCAAGAGATCTCTCTCTCTCTCTCTGGTGAATGTTCAGCAGTTGCAGTGTGCATTTTATTCCACAGGGTGGGGTGCTTTCCATACTCTAGCACCATGCTCTCACACAGGCCTGTACAAACAGTTGAAGTGGGAAGTTTACATACACATAGGCTACAGTCATTAAAACTCCTTTTTCAACAACTCTACAAATGTCTTGTTAACAAACTATAGTTTTGGCAGGTCGGTTCGGACATCTACTTTGAGCATGACACAAGTCATTTTTCCAACAATTGTTTACAGACAGATTAGTTCACTTATAATTCACTGTATCATAATAATTCCAGTGGGTCAGAAAAATCCAGAAAATGATGTCATGGCTTTAGAAGCTTCTGATAGGCTAATTGACATAATTTGAGTCAATTGGAGGTGTACCTGTGGATGTATTTCAAGGCCTACCTTCAAACTCAGTGCCTCTTTGCTTGACATCATGAGAAAATAAAAATAAAATAAACCAAGACCTCAGAAAAAAAATTGTACACCTCCACAAGTCTGGTTCATGCTTAGGAGCAATTTCCAAACGCCTGAAGGTACCACGTTCATCTGTAAAGACAATAGTATGCAAGTATAAACACCATGGGACCACGCAGCCATCATATCGCTCAGGAAGGAGAGGCGTTCTGTCTTCTAGAGATGAACGTACTTATGTGCGAGAAGTTCAAATCAATCCCAGTACAACAGCAAAGGACCTTTTGAAGATGCTGGAGGAAACAGGTAAAAAAGTATCTATATCCACAGGAAAACGAGTCCTATATTGACAAAAACTGAAAGGCCGCTCAGCAAGGAAGAAGCCACTGCTCCAAAACTGCCATAAAAAAAGTCAGACACGGTTTGCAACTGCACGTGGGGACAAAGATCGTACTTTTTAGAGAAATGTCCTCTGGTCTAATGAACAGAAATAGAACTGTTTGGCCATAATGACCATTATTATGTTTGGAGGAAAAAGGGGGAGGCTTGCAAGTCGAAGAACACCATCCCAACCGTGAAGCACGGGAGTGGCAGCATCATGTTGTGTGGGTGCTTTGCTGCAGGAGGGTCTGTGGCACTTTACAAAATAGATGGCATCATGAGGATGGAACATTCTGTGGATATATTGAAGCAACATCTCAAGACATCAGTCAGAAAGTTAAAGCTTGGTCGCAAATGGGTCTTCCAAATGGACAATGACCACAAGCATACTTCCAAAGTTGTGTCAAAATGGCTTAAGGACAACAAAGTCAAGGTATTGGAGTGGCCATCACAAAGCCCTGACCTCAATCCTATAGAAAATTTGTGGGCAGAACTGAAAAAGCGTGTGCGAGCAAGGAGGCCTACAAACCTGACTCAGTTACACCAGCTCTGTCAGGAGGAATGGGCTGAAATTCCCCCAACTTATTGTGGGAAGATTGTGGAAGGCCAACCAAAATGTTTGACCCAAGTTAAGCAATTTAAAGGCAATGATACCAAATACTAATTGAGTGTATGCAAACTTCTGACCCACTGGGAATGTGATGAAATAAATAAATGCTGAAATAAATTATTCTCTCTACTGTTATTCTGACATTTCACATTCTTAAAATAAGTTGTGATCCTAACTGACCTAAGACAGGGAATTTTTAGTAGGATTAAATGTCAGGAATTGTGAAAAACTGAATTTAAATGTATTTGACTAAGGTGTATGTAAACTTCCGACTTCAACTGTACAATGCATGACAAAGTATGTGGACACCTGCTCGTCGAACATCTCATTCCAGGCTATAACAGCCTCCACTCTTCTGGGAAGGGTTTCCACTAGATGTTTGAACATTGCTGTGGGGACTTGCTTCCATTCAGCCACAAGAGCATTAGTGAGGTCGGACACTGGTGTTGGGAGATTAGGCCTGGCTCGCTGTCTGCGTTCCAATTCATCCCAAAGGTGTTCGATGAGGTTGAGGTCAGGGCTCTGTGCAGGCCAGTCAAGTTCCTCCAAACTGATCTCGACAAACCATTTCTGTATGGACCTCACTTTGTGCACAGGGGATTGTCATGCTGAAACAGGAAAGGGACTTCACCAAACTGTTTCCACAAAGTTGGAAGCAAAGAATCGTCTAGAATGTCATTGTATTCTGTTACTTTAAGATTTCCCTTCACTGGATCTAAGGGGCCTGGCTTGAACCATGAAAAACAGCCCCAGACCATTATTCTTCCTCCGCCATACTTTACAGTTGGCACTATGCATTGGCCTGACCTTGCTTCCAGAGGCAGTTTGGAACTCGGTAATGAGTGTTACAACAGAGGACAGACGATTTTTACGAGCTACACGCTTCAGCGGTCCCGTTCTGCGAGCTTGTGTGGCCTACCACTTCCCGGCAGAGCTGCTGTTGCTCCTAGACGTTTCCACAATAACAGCACTTACAGTTGACCAGGGCAGCTCAAGAAGAGCAGAAATTTGACAAACCGACTTGTTGGATAGGTGGCATCCTATGACGCTGCCACCTTGAAAGTCACTGAGCTCTTCAGTAAGTTCATTCTACAGCCAATGTTTGTCTATGGGGATTGCATGGCGGTGCGCACAATTCTATACACCTGTCAGCAATGGGTGTTGCTGAAATAGCCGAATCCACTAATTTGTACATATCGTGTACTATATGTCAGACTTCTAGTGGACCTAGTGGTGTGAGGCATTTGTGCGTGTGTGTGTGTGTGTGTGTGTGTCTGTGTATGTGTGGAGTGTGTTGTTGACAGGGGGTAAGAGTGTGACAGTGTGGATGGGGACAGCCACAGGCCACTGGCTAGAGCTAGACTAGCTAATCTCAACTCGATCTGATCTGAGGGCAGACACACACACACACACACACGTCTTTCCTGGGGCTGTTTAGACAGGGTGACTGCATGGTCATCTAAGGACTCAACCTTTCTCCACATCACACTGGTTATCAGACAACTTCTACAGAGTAAATATCCCACTCTGTTGGTAACACAGACATGGCAATCTGATAAACGGAAAGACCTTCACTAAATGTTAAACAGGTGTAAAAGATATAAAAATGGAGAATCAAATCACATCTACATTGTTTTACCTCTATTCATAAAATATTTAATTTATTGGATTATACTTATCAGTTTAAAATATGACAATATAAAACAAAACATTTTACTCAATACAATATAAACGATTTTAAATAACAAAATAAACAGTAACTATATTATGCCACAAAATAACATGTACTGTCATTCAGAAATGACATACATATGATTCTATGATGATTAGAAATACATTACAAGTATCAATGATTGAATTGGACATTATTTCAACAGAACTGCTGTAGGTGTCTCTTAGTCAGTGTTTCTCTGATAGGAACACCACAAAGATGTGTTATGGAGGAAAAAGGAGGCATAAAGACTGTTATTATGTCCACATATGCAAGGCATAATAATCGGCTACCAAGTCACGCTTCTGTGTGTGTGTGTGTGTGTGTGTGTGTGTGTGTGTGTGTGTGTGTGTGTGTGTGTGTGTGTGTGTGTGTGTGTGTGTGTGTTTTTTCAATAGCGGGAGACATGGGGGCCTACCTGATGCCATGGTAACAAAACATTTATCCATAATAGCGTTTGATGGCACGGACAAGAGCATCGCCAGCAGGCAAATTAGTGTTAATGGCAGGGAGTGCAGTGTGGAAAATAGCAGTGTTTCTGTGTACGTGCGGGTGTGTGCGTGTGTGTCAAATCAAATGTATTTGTCACATGCTTCGTAAACAACAGGAGTAGACTAACAGTGAAATGCTTACTTACGGGACCTTCCCAATGATGCAGAGAGAAACAAAGAGAAATAATAGAAAAATAATAACACAAGGAATAAATACACAATGAGTAACGATAACTTGGTTATATACACGGGGTACCAGTACCGAATCAATGTGCAGGGGTACGAGGTAACTGAGGTAGATATGCACATATAGGTAGGAATAAAGTGACTAGACAAAAGGATGAACAATAAACAGTAACAAATAAACAGTAACAAAAACAAATTACCTTTATTTAACTTGGCAAGTCAGTTTTAAGAACACATTCTTATTTACAATGACGGCCTACCAGATAGTTAAATAGTTAACCAATAGATACCCTGACTAACTATTTAGTAGTGTTATGGCTTGGGGGTAGAAGCTGTTCAGGGTCTTGTTGGTCCAAGACTTGGTGCATTGGTACCACTTCCTGTGCTGTAGAAGCGAGAAGAGACTATGTAGGGCCTTCCTCTGACGCACTACCCTCTATAGCGCCTTGCGATCGGATGCCAAGCGGTTGCCATACCAAGTGGTGATGAAGCCAGTCAATATGCTCTCAATGGTGCTGCTGTAGAACTTTTTGAGGATCTGAGGGCCCATGACAAATCTTTTCAGCCTCCTGAGGGTGAAAAGGCATTCACGACTGTCTTAGTGTGTGTGGACCATGATAGTTCCTTAGTACTGTGGACACCAAGGAACTTGAAGATCTCGACCTGCTTCACTACAGCACCGTCGGTTTGGATGGGGGAGTGCTCGGCCCTCTGTTTCCTGTAGTCCACAATCAGCTCCTTTGTATTGTTGATGTTGAGGGAGAGGTGGTTGTCCTGGCACCACACCGCTAGGTCTCTGACCTCCTCCTTGTAGGCTGTCTCAATATCGTCGGTGATCAGGCTTACCACCGTCGTGTCGCCGGCAAACTTACTGATGGTGTTGGAGTCGTGCACGGCCACATAGTCGTAGGTGAACAGGGAGTACAGGAGGGGACTAAGCACACACTCCTGAGAGGTCCCCATGTTGAGGGTCAGCGTGGCTGATGTGTTGCTGCCTACAGGAAGTCCAGGATCCAGTTGCAGAGGGAGGTATTTAATCCCAGGGTCCTCACCTTAGTGATGAGCTTGGAGGGCATCATGGCATTGAATGCTGAGCTGTAGTCAATGTACAGCATTCTCACGTAGGTGTTCCTTTTGTTTAGATGGGAAAGGGCGGTGTGGAGTGCCATAGAAATTGCGTCATCTGTGGATCTGTTGGGGCGGTATGCAAATTGGAGTGGGTCCGGGGTGTCTGGGATGATAGTGTTGATGTGAGCCATTCAACCAGCCTTTCAAAGCCTTTCATGTGAGTGCTACAGGGCGATAGTAATTTAGATAGGGTTACCTTGGCGTTCATGGGCACAAGGACAATGGTGGTCTGCTTGAAACAGGTATTACAGATGGTCAGGGAGAGTGAATGTCAGTGAAGACAGTTGCCAGCTGGTCAGCACATGCTCTGAGCATGCGTCCTGGTAGTCCGCCTGGCCCTGCGGGCTTGTGAATGTTAACATGTTTCAAGGTCTTACTCACATCGACTACGGAGAGCGTGTTCATGCAGTCTTCCGGAACAGCTTGTGCTCACATTCATGGTTCAGTGTTGCTGGCCTCAAAGTGAGCACAGAAGGTATTTAGCTCATCTGATAGGCTCACGTCACTGGACAGCTCGCAGCTCGCACCATTTCTCCCCAATTTCATGGTATCCAATTGTTAGTAGTTACTATCTTGTCTCATCACTACAACTCCCGTACGGGCTCGGGAGAGACGAAGGTCGAAAGCCATGCGTCCTCCGAAACACAACCCAACCAAGTCTCCAACCAAGTGTCGGAGGAAACACTGTGCACCTGGTGACCTGATTAGCGTGCACTGCGCCCGGCCCGCCACAGGAGTTGCTAGTGCGCGATGAGACAAGGATATCCCTACCCGCCAAACCCTCCCTAACCCGGACGACGCTAGACCAATTGTGCATCGCCCCATGGACCTCCCGGTCGCTCCCGGCTGCGACAGAGCCTGGGCTCGAACCCAGTCTCTGGTGGCACAGCTAGCACTGCGATGCAGTGCCTTAGACCACGATGCTTTGCCTTTTTGATGGTTCGTTGGAGGGCAACTCAAGCCTTTAGCTCAGTGCGTATGTTGCCTGTAACTCATGGCTTCTGGTTAGGATATATACAGTGGGGAGAACAAGTATTTGATACACTGACGATTTTGCAGGTTTTCCTACTTACAAAGCATGTCTGTAAGAGGTCTGTAAATCCAGAAAATCACATTGTAATTAATTTGCATTTTATTGCATGACATAAGTATTTGATACATCAGAAAAGCAGAACTTAATATTTGGTAGAAAAACCTTTGTTTGCAATTACAGAGATCATACGTTTCCTGTAGTTCTTGACCAGGTTTGCACACACTGCAGCAGGGATTCTGGCCCACTCCTCCATACAGACCTTCTCCAGATCCTTCAGGTTTCGGGGCTGTCGCTGGGCAATACAGACTTTCAGCTCCCTCCAAAGATGTTCTATTGGGTTCAGGTCTGGAGACTGGCTTGGCCACTCCAGGACCTTGAGATGCTTCTTACGGAGCCACTCCTTAGTTGCCCTGGCTGTGTGTTTCGGGTCTTTGTCATGCTGGAAGACCCAGCCACGACCCATCTTCAATGCTCTTACTGAGGGAAGGAGGTTGTTGGCCAAGATCTTGAGATACATGGACCCATCCATCCTGCCTCAATACGGTGCAGTCGTCCTGTCCCCTTTGCAGAAAAGCATCCCCAAAGAATGATGTTTCCACCTCCATGCTTCACGGTTGGGATGGTGTTCTCGCCAAACACGGCGAGTGGAGTTTAGACCAAAAAGCTTTTAATCCATGACGGCGTAGTGTGTTACTAATGGTTTTCTTTGAGACTGTGGTCCCAGCTCTCTTCAGGTCATTGACCAGGTCCTGTCGTGTAGTTCTGGGCTGGTCCCTCACCTTCCTCATGATCATTGATAACCCACGAGGTGAGATCTTGCATGGAGCCCCAGACCGAGGGTGATTGACCGTCATCTTGAACCTCTTCCATTTTCTAATAATTGTGCCAACAGTTGTTGCCTTCTCACCAAGCTGCTTGCCTATTGTCATGTAGCCCATCCCAGCCTTGTGCAGGTCTAAAAAGAGGACTTTTCACCTCTAGTTGCACAGGTGACATGCAGGTAGAAATTAGGTACAACGGTTTTCAGTTTTTCTGCATTAAAGTCACCGGCCACTAGGAGCGCCACCTCTGGGTGAGTATTTTCTTGTTTACTTATACAGCTCGTTGAGTGCGGTCTTAGTGCCAGCATCGGTTTTTGTTGGTAAATAGACACCTACGAAAATATAGATGGTAAACACTATGGTTTACAGTTTATCATGAGTTATTCTAAGGCGAGCAGAACCTCGAACCTGTCATGTGCCTTTTTCTGAGGAGAGGCTTCTGTCTGGCCACTCTAACATAAAAGGTCTGATTGATGGAGTGCTGCAGTGATGGTTGTCCTTCCAAACTTCTTATATTTAATAATGATGGAGGCCACTGTGTTGTTGGGGACTTTCAATCCTCAACATAATGCTGTCGTCTCGGAGCTCTACGGACAATTCCTTCGACCTCATGGCTTGGTTTTTGCTCTGTCAACTGTGGGACCTTATTTAGATAGACAGGTGTGTGCCAATCAAGAAGGGTCTGAATACTTATGTAAATAAGCTATTTATGTTTTTATTTTTAATAAATGTGCAAAGATTTCTCTACGTCATTGTAGATTGCTGAGGATTATTTTATTTTTTTTAATCCATTTTAGAATAAGGCTGTAACGTAACAAAAGGTGGAAAAAGTCAAGGGATCTGAATACTTTGCGGAGGAACTGTATATTTACCAAATCCTTGTTCAGCCACGACTCAGAAACATAGGGTATTACAGTTCTTCAGATCACGTTCACAGGATAGTCTCGAACGGAGCTCATCCGGTTTATTCTCCAGTGATTGCACGTTTGCCAATAGAACGGAGTGTAGGGGTAATTTATCCACTCGTCGACATGGTCTCGTCAGGTATTCCCCACGCCGGCCTCTATAGTGTTGGAGATTTGGGCTAATCAGCATGTATTTTGCCTCTGACTCATTGAAGTAGAAGTTCTCGTCCAAATTGAGGTTAGTGATAGCTGTTCTGATGTCCAGACACTCTTTTCAGTCATAGGAAACGATGGCAGAAACATTATGGGCAGGAGCCCATAAAATGTCCCCTATTCTCTCCCGCGCCATGTTTGCGTGTGTGTGTGTGTGTGTGTCCCATGTATTGAGAGGAGATGAATGAAAGGAATAGGAACTAAATGCATTTTGATCAACATTGAGGGAACAATGACTTCCCTAGGACCAGTGAAAGTGTGTGAACATTTGTGTAAGTACATGCATGTTCATACATGGGCTGGTGCATCATGGTGTTGGTGAGCTAGTGGCCCCAGTGATACAGTGGTGAGTACATGGTCAGTATGGGCAGACCTGCCCAGCATGGCACAGAGCAGGAAGTAGGGCAAGGGAGATTATATGGCTGCTACACATTTCCCCCAATCTCCTAGGCTACATGACGCTCTGATGGAGAGGTGGTGAGGAGGTGGCAGGGGGTGTGGGAACATGTGTTTGGGCAGGGGGTGAAAGTGTGTATTTTGTGTGTATGTATGTTTGTGTGTGTGTGTGTACCAGTAGGGAACAGCTCCAGAGAGATACAGGACCATACTGCCACACTGCAGCAACCGTCTCCAGCCAAGCGCTAAAAGATGACATCACCAGCTCCAGGGAACTGTGTGTGTTTGTGTGCTCAGAGGGAAACTGTGACACTGTTAAAAAAATTGGCTTAATCAAAACATCTCTGAGCAGGAACAGACCCAATGGAACAAACAGACCCGTTTTCAGACAGTCCCTTTGCTTCCTACTCTCCTGTTAGATTTAAACCCAGCTGCATAGTCAACGAATCCCATCCCATCACTTCACCTGAGCCTCTGCATCCAGGCAACTGCTTGACGTCCGCGGCCGTAATCAAATGATTTACCAACAATTGAAAAACAAAATTAAATGCGCCTGCAACAATTTGATGTCGGGTGAAAATGAATAACCACTGTGAATTGGATCAGATGGCTCCCAGAAGATACTGAAAGCTCTGATCTCTCCCTTCTTCAAAACCAGATGGGCTTTATTGAATTTAGTCCTGACTTCATAGGATCCACAGAGCATAATACACATGGCAAGATACTCTCTTTACAAGTAACCTATGACATTCAACACATTTTAGCGAACCCACAGTACTGTAATAGCGGTTCCCAAACGTTCAACCCAAGCTTGAACAGTAACCCACTGGACCATTTGGTCCTAACCAGCCATTTTTGAAACGCTGGTGTAAAGCAGACTCACATATTGCACTGATTGCAAGTGGCTCTGGATAAGAGCTTCTACTAAATGACTAAAATGCAAATGTGACAGTGGTGATGTGTGGTTGTCTCACCTAGCTATCTTAAGATGAATGCACTAACTGTAAGTCACTCTGGATAAGAGTGTCTGCTAAATTACTCAAATGTTAAAGTGGAACTGACAGCGTTTTAGCAACATGAAATTAAAATCGTTCAAATACACACCCAGGAATACTTTTTTTTAAATACATTTTTTACATTTTATGACAAGCGAGCACTTAGATATGGTAATTTTCAACTTTTCATAAATTCATTGAATGTTTGGGATTGATGTATAGTCAGTCCTTTCTGAATAAATAAAACATCTGTCTGGTCCAGGACCAGAGTTTACGCAGATCGGTGCACCCTAACCAATCAGAGTTACAGTAGGCCTAAATAAGCCATTTGACACACGGGCCCTGCCATCATTCACCTTGAACTGGACTGTGTGTTTACAGGCAGCAGCAACAGCACGACTTTAGATCTTTAGAACGCATTCGCCAAAAGCCCCAAAATACACCTGAATGGATTTCTCCTCTTACATTTAGAAATGTCACAGTCCTATTGATCAAACAACCATAAAAAGGTAGACTCTCTTCCCCTCATTTGCCTATGCACATCAACAACCAGATCAACAAATAATGCTAGCCAGAGCGAGATAAGCTCATCCTTCCGCAGCTTGCCTGTTTTTGGAACTTGCCTTCCTGGCAGCCAATTTGATCGATGCCAAATACATTTGATTGACAACCAGTGCTTGACTTGGACTGAAATAGGTGCCAGTACTCATTTCTGGTGCTGGTACTGTTTAGATTTAAGTGCAGGAGCTCCACAATACTTTTGAGCTAATATTCTATAGAGATGCAGGAGCTCAAGCAGTAGAACATTTGAGGTGTCGGTACTCAGCTCCAGTGAGCTCCTGCCCAAGTCATGCACGGTTGACAACTAACAGATAGGCTAACTGTGGATAACAGTCATTCAAGTTCAGCATCGGTAGCTAGCTAGCAAAGCAATTCACAATTCTTGCTAGCCAACCAATTCTGGAGCCCTGTCAGAGTGAACACCAGGTTATTGGTCAACTCCCTGACCAAAGCCCTTCTCCCTCGATTGCTCAGTTTAGCCGGGGGCGGCCAATTCTAGGAAGAGTCTAGGTGGGTCCAAACTTCTTCCATTTAAGAATGATGGCCTCTGTTTTCTTGGGGACCTTCAATGCTGCAGAAATATTTTGGTACCCAGATCTGTGCCTCGACACAATCCTTTCTCTGAGTTCTACGGACAATTCCTTCGACCTCATGGCTTGGTTTTTGCTCGGACATGCTCTGTCAACTGTGGGACCTTATATAGACAGGTGTGTGCCTTTCCAAATCATGTCCAATCATTTGAATTTACCACAGCTGAACTCCAATCAAGCTGTAAAAACATCTCGAGGATGATCAATGTAAACAGGATGCACCTGAGCTCAATTTCGAGTCTCATAGCAAAGGGTCTGAATACATATGTAAATAAGGTATTTCTGTTTTTATTTGAATACATTTGGAAACATTTCTAAAAACTTGTTTTTTCTTTGTCATTATGGGGTATTGTGTGTAGATTGATAAGGACAATTTTTTATTTAATCCATTTTAGAATAAGGCTGTAACGTAACAAAATGTGGAAAAATCAAGGGGTCTGAATACTTTCCGAATGCACTGTATATTAATCATGCTTTGAACTGCATCCATATATTCTGCCAACAATGCCTTTATGTAAGTTATGACATTTTGAGTCAAATAAAACCCTATTTCTAAAACCTCTTATAAAGTTGGTTTTGAAGCATAAACTGGGAATTTGATATTTTTTCTACTGATATTTGTTTCATATCTGCAAAGTTGTTAAAACCCTGTAAGTTCCACTTGAATGTAAATGTACATATTGCAGCAGTGTCACCTCTTTGAGGCAGCCCATGAAGTTGTTGCTGACAGGAGACCCAGGCAGGTCGGCGGTGCTGGGGCTTCCACCCACGTAGAAGAAGTCATCGGAGCCCAGCATGGTGTAGTCCTCCTGGGTATACCCCGTGGTCGTCAGGATACCGTCAACTGATATCGTCACCTAGACAACGGGAAGAACCAGGAAGGAGAAAGTCCACTCATGACCATCTTGAGTTTTGGGGGAGAAAGGAGGGTACGGGGGTCAGGGTGTAGGCAGAGGTTTATGCTCAGGTTAATCTAACAGGGACTAGGTTTTTGTCTCGATATTGTGTCTTAGTAATGCTCGCTAGTGTAATGACTTCAAGTGTGTGGCCCAGTCCCACAACCTGGACCATGTCATTGGATTCATCTGTGTTTCTGTCATGTACGTCAACTCTTACGCTCAACCAGGGCAGATAAAGAAAATATTCCCGCTGACATATTTTCTTTAACTCTGATGCAAGTTAGTAAATGAGGTTTCTTTGGGGATTTGGCATTTGGTTAGACTTGAAGGGTTAGTAGGATGCCAACAACACCAAGGATAAATTGATGGTGCTCGTTTTAGTTTGAGTTGATATCTGGATAGTGGAGACATTAACAAGCATGCAAAAAAAGGGATGTGCTGCTAATTCTACATATGAACAAGCCATGAGTATCATAGCCATGTTGTAGTTAGTTATCTTCTTAATAACAAGATGAGTTGAGTGAATGGGGTGCTAACACAAAGCAAGGTCTAACCTCTAAGTCAGCTGGATGGAACATGCCAAAGCCCAATCACTACACAATCAGACCACACCAAAAGCCATGAGAGGGTTATCAAGGAAGGTGTAGCATCAGAATCGCCACTTCTATAAACATTCACCATACACAAATGACAGCGTGAATGGCAGGTGAGTTAAGTGTTAGTTAGGCAGGTTATTGGGAAAGCAAGGGATGAGGATAGTGTGAGATCGAAGGGAAGGATGGAGAAGTTTAGGCATGCCATGCGCCACTGTGTACTGGAAACAACTGTCAGAGCTCCCATTGGTGTACTTTTGGGTTTTCTTTCCTCTTTTTTTGTAGTTGTAGTTGTGGAAAGCTTCTGGCAGTTTGGTCGACAGTCATCGGCCAAAACATAGGGAATGCAAAGGAGGTTTTAGTCAAACAGTAAGCCCTAAAGAAAGACTTGATTTGGAGGGCTTTGGAATAGAGAGGGAGAAGTTGTAGAAAGGAAAGCAGAAGAGGAGAGAAGCTAGTGTGAGAAAAAGAAAGATGAACGATAGAATCAAATCATGAACGATGGAGGGAGAGAATCCAATATAAAGAAAGCCAAGAAATACCAACCCCATTTCCACGTTTTTTTGACAATGGTGTCTAGAATGAAGAGTCAAAGAAAAAGGAAGAGGGGAAGGAAGGAAGGAGCACACGGCAAACCCCAAAAAAAGGAAAATTGGAATGATATCTACCAGACAATGGAGTTTGTTTACCATAGCGTGTCCAATGCCTGATTGCTTTGAGGAAAAGGGGGAAGAAAGGAAATTAAATAGTGAACAGAGGGGTTGTTAATAAAAAATAAAAAATAAAAAAAATTAATAAACAATGATGAAGAGTTAAGGTGTTGTTAGTACAATAGCTGGTTAGGCAACAGTTAGTAGGACAATGACTCATTCCATGAGTGGTTAGCTCTGATTTTCTACAAAAGCTTGTTCTCGGGGAAAAGAGAGAGAGAGAGAGGGTGATTGAGAGAGAGACAGAGGGAAAGAGAGAAATAATTAAGAAAAATAAATAGAGAGATAAAGTGGGTAAAAGAGAAAAAGGGAAATATTTTATGACATAGAGCTCAATTTGAAATCCAGAGTATTCCATAGGTAGAGGGATGAAACTTGAGTTGACCTTGATGAAGTGATGACATAACATACATACTTACATAGAATATCAACTTGGTTTAGATTCCAAAGAGCTGCTCGACTTTCCCATGAGATAATGCTCCTTTAAAAGAAACACCCTTCCCAGATTGCGTAATTAGCTGTATGGAATGTAACTAGCTAGACTTCAAACAGCACCTTCACAAAGCATCCATTTCAGCTTTGAGCTAGCTTTCTCCTAAACTGAGTAGAGATCAGATTAAAAACACTACTAAAGTAGCAATATGAAAACGTTTCCAATGAAATGTCAGAGACAACATTTGGCATTATTGTATTTTACAAAAAATATAAATATAATTTGTAATATATTATTAGAACTGAAGGAAAACCATTACTACAATTCCTTACATAGTTGAAATCCTAGTCTATCTTTTGCCCCCTTGCCTAGAGCCAGAACCCACCCTCCATCAACTCTCACTGAGGATGTGGAAGGGAACAGGACCTTGACTATTCAAATATTTTGTATTGTGGGTTTGTGGGCGATTTTACAGCTAAACAGAGATCAGTCTGGGGTAAACAGTAGTCGTCGTGGTTGGCTGAAGCTTCTCCCTACCAGCACCCACAATAAGACGTGAAGGAGGGAGAGGGGAGAGAGAGAGGATTGTAGGGGTGGACCAAAGAAACAGTGGACCGAAGAAAACCAGACCGGAAATTTGTGTTCTTGGAATTCAGAAAATATGGAGAAAATTAATAGGGGAAAGTAGGTCAAAGTAGGCATGAAATAAACCATGTCTTTAGGAAATAGTAAGTCAATGGGGTTAAAAATAGAGACAGTCTTGAAAAAAACGAAATTAAAAACAACTGTAAAAATTCTTGTGAACGGACCAAAAAAACTACAAGAACAGGAGAATGTATAACGCAATAAAAAAAATATTTGGGAACTGTCGAATCTATTTAAGACGAACAAAATATATGGGTCTTCTACCTATCCTACAGTATCAGTTGACCTGAATGTCCTGAATATATCTGCATGTTTGCACACGTTATGTGTCAGCACCACAGTGCTGTCCGCTCTCACCCTCCCTAGCCACTATTACCTGTCTCAGGTTGCGCGTGACCTTGACGTCGTGCCAGGTGTTGTCGTTGAACTTCCCGTTGACGGGCTCCACGATGGCCTCGAAGGCCCCTGACCCCAGGTTGATGACCAGGCTCACCGCCCCGTCCTTCAGGGCCAGGTTGACGTAGTCGGCCGACTTCCCCGTGTGGAGGATCAGGCCGTTGCGCTGCCACGTCTTGAAGGAGAGCGTGATCTCGTCGCTGCTGCTCTGGATGGGGTTCTGGGACAGGTCGTAGCAGAAGTACTCGGAGCCGCGAAACGTGGCCACGTTCTCCTCCCGTGCTGCAATGGAGAACAGAGAGCGGAGAACAGGTGTTTAGAACCCAATGATAAAGAGAAACCAAAGAGAAAAAGGAGAGAGAGGTTAGAACCTAATACAGAACGCACAACTGAGAACCGAGAGTATTATTATTTGAACGAAGACTCTCCAGATACCTAGGACATTTAACGATGTACTCAAGACACAGTAAAAGCACCACCAGCACACACTTAGGGAGGTACATGAAAAAGGACCATTACAGACACCAATAACACTGAGGAGATATGGGATAGACTGGGTCTCATGGCAGTGTGACCATCAAATATAATTGGAGAGTGTCATGCACAGCTATTGTCAAACATCATCAGAAGCCTAATCTCACCACTTGAATTGGTATTTCTTATGAAATGGCAGGCCTGTTATGCTTTAAATTCGATAAAAGGTAGGAGAGAGAAAAGGAGCGAGAGGAGCGAGAGTGAGAGCAGCAAGAGAGAGGGAGTGAGAGAGAGAGAGAGAGGAAGAATGTGAGAATGTGTGTGTGAGAGAGAACGAGAGAGAGAGAGACTAGAGGAGAGGAGAGAAGGCATCACTGCCTTTGCATCTGAGAGAAAGAAAAAAAGAAAGCGAGAGGGAAAGACAGAGGACAGAGAGAGAGATTGAGACAAAAGGAAAGAGAGACAGGACAGGAGAGAGTGAAGGGAGTGAAACGCGGCGATAAAGACAGAGGACAGAGAGAGAAAGAATAAAACAAAAGAAAAGAGAGAGAGTGAAAGGCTAGCGAGAATGAAATAAATAGGGTGGGGAGGAGGGAAGAGAAGGGAAGGGGGGGGGAAGAGTGCAGTCGGGCACTTATCTGTGAGATCATCTTCAATTAGCTCTCTGTCTGCTAAGTGAAGTGAAGCTGGGGAGTGTGTGGGTTTAGCCAAGGCCAGGCGGAATTTATCAGAGCCAGCCCGTGCTTGCTGTCTCCGGCTCTGGGCTACAACATGTGCTCTGCATACTCAATAAGGCCCCGGTCGACACAAAATGGCTTCCGTCTTTCATCCTCTGAATACAGCGGCTACAGCGTCTTCAGGCCTCATTCCCTCAAAAGGAATCCATTCCACAGTGAAAATGGCACTTTCACCTGTACATTGTGTGTGAGGTCTGGTAATATGAAGGCATAGCTCAGGTCCAGAGCTGCTTATTAGGGCAGGTCCAGGAGAGCATCCTTTGACCTCACCATAGGTTAACTATCAGGTCGAGCCAGAGTGAACCTTCACATTTACCTTAAGCACACATTCCTGTATTAATTAGACCTGGTTCAAATATACCGTGCTTGGTTAAGCTTGACGTTTGAGGACTGTCCACTGGTTCTAGTGTACTAGGCAAACTAAAACAAATGCAACTCGAGTCTCCAAAAGTATTTGATAAATGTATTTACCAGACGTCTGATGTGCACATTGGACGCTCTAACCGCATGGCCTTCTATGAATGTTGAAGCAGGGATGTTGACAAGAGAAAACCACTACATCATGAGTTACAGTGGCATTCCTCCAGCTGTTACGCGGCAGCAAAGTCTTCCAGTACTTATCTTAATTCACAGAGTAAATACACCATTGTGTTAGACATGGCACTTTGGCACACCGATTTGGCACCAAACAATAAACAACATCCATTATTAAAATGTAGCCTCCTCGAGGCTACATCCAGTATCTTGTGATGGGTGCAGCAACACGCTACTCTAGAGAAAAAGGGACGTTGTCACTTGCATTCAAATAATGTAGAAACATACACTTGCACAAGTTGGTTCAAAGCTATTATATCAATGGTCCACCTGACTTAACCAATCACAAACTGATTAGCCAAGCAAACACTACCCACAACCCCCCGCCCATCTTATCTCCAGGTCGGCCAGGCAACCTGACATCACAGATACCACCGCACCTCCTAACGCCTCTCCTGATAGGTTCCTGTGATCAATGATTCATTAACGCAGGTATTGTTTTAACTAAAGACTGGGCCAGACCAGATGTTAGAGCTCATCCATTACCTCCATACTGCTCAATACTTAATGAGCAGAGCAGGGGGGAACCACCCGGAGCTAAGAGGCTGTCTCCACTACTGAGAGGTAGGGAAGGGACAGAAAGACAGGGGAGACAGGGATACCAGCTTGGGTAATACACACTGAGGGTGATAAAGTCTGGGCTTATGTGAGACACAGTCTGGGATTATATGAGGGAGGGAGGTGTGTTGGAACATAGTCTGGGGTTATGTGAGGGAGGGAGGCGAGTTGGAACATAGTCTGGGTTTATGTGAGAGAGGGAGGTGAGTTGAAACATAGTCTGGGGTTATGTGAGGGAGGAAGGCGAGTTGGAACATAGTCTGGGTTTATGTGAGGGAGGGAGGCGAGTTGGAACATAGTCTGGGGTTATGTGAGGGAGGGAGGTGAGTTGGAACATAGTCTGGGGTTATGTGAGGGAGGGAGGCGAGTTGGAACATAGTCTGGGGTTATGTGAGGGAGGGAGGCGAGTTGGAACATAGTCTGGGGTTATGTGAGGGAGGGAGGTGAGTTGGAACATAGTCTGGGTTTATGTGAGGGAGGGAGGCGAGTTGGAACATAGTCTGGGTTTATGTGAGAGAGGGAGTTGAGTTGGAACATAGTCTGGGGTTATGTGAGGGAGGGAGGTGAGTTGGAACATAGTCTGGGTTTATGTGAGAGAGGGAGGTATGTTGTACTGTAGAGATACATACTAGTTTAGGGAATACATTGCAGAATTTATTCGGACTAGGGAAAACACTGATTTGGTTGGAAGAGGGAGATTAATGGGGAACGAATATAAGCTTGTTTTAACGAGAGTGCATACATAACGAGAGGCCGTATCATCTCATGTTAGCTGTATGAGAGAGGAAGGACAAAGATATATTAGTCAGTCTGTGATAGAAAAAACCCATAACAGCTCAGATGACATCCGCTCAGTTCAAAGAAAGTTTAGTTTAACTTTCAGAGTTTCGGTTCTTCTCCCCCAGGCTTAGTGGAATGAAGTGAACCCTCTCTCTAACTCAAACACCGCCCACCCCAGGCACCCCACCACCTCCCTCCATTTCTCCCTGTCTCCCATCCACCTCTCCATGGCCCACTGCTGGCTAAACAAGCTTTGTCTGTGTGCATGGGTAATGTGAAACCATAGGGAAGCCAGGGGGACCACAGAGCTTTGCCCATAGGAGCTAAAATGCAGGCAGGCAGGCAGACAGGTAGACAGACAGACATGGGTTAGACAGACAGGCAGACAGACAGACATGGGTTAGACAGACAGACATGGGTTAGACAGACAGACATGGGTTAGACAGACAGACAGACAGACAGACAGACATGGGTTAGACAGACAGACAGACAGACAGACAGACAGACATGGGTTAGACAGACAGACAGACAGACAGACAGACAGACAGACAGACAGACATGGGTTAGACAGACAGACAGACAGACATGGGTTAGACAGACAGACAGACAGACAGACAGACATGGGTTAGACAGACAGACAGACAGACAGACAGACAGACAGGACAGACAGACAGACAGACAGACAGACAGACAGACAGACAGACAGACAGACAGACAGACAGAGAAAACAATGGTAAAAATTAAGAGGTATGGATAAAACTATTAAGCATCAACTATCCAAGCTAGCTTTGGACCAATATTGTAATTTAATGTTTCAGTTCATATACTATCAACATGGAGTGCTTTCCGCACTCAAACAATAAAAAACAGAAACAGAAATACCTTATTTACATAAGTATTCAGACCTTTTGCTATGAGACTCAAAATTGAGCTCAGATGCATCCTGCTTCCATTGATCATCCTTGAGATGTTTCTACAACTTGATTGGAGTCCACCTGTGGTAAATTGAATTGATTGGACACCTGTCTATAAAAGCCCACACAGTTCACACTGCATGTCAAAAACCAAACCATGAGGTCAAAGGAATTGTCCGTAGAGTTCCGAGACAGGATTATGTCGAGGCACAGATCTGGGGAAGGTTACCAAAACATTTCTGCAGCATTGAAGGTCCCCAACAACACAGTGGCCTCCATCATTCTTACATGGAAGAAGTTTGGAACCACCAAGACACTTCATAGAGCTGGTTGCCCAGCCGAACTTCTTGGTCTTGGAGGTGACCAAGAACCCAATGGTCACTCTGACAGAGTTAACTCTGTGGAGATGGGAGAACCTTTCAGAAGGACAACCATCACTGCAGCACTCCACCAATTAGGCCTTTATGGTAGAGTGGCCAGACGGAAGCCACTCCTCAGTAAAAGGCACACGACAGCCCGCTTGGAGTTTGCCAAAAAGCACCTAGACTATCAGACCATGAGAAACAAGATTCTCTGGTCTGATGAAACCAAGATTGAACTCTTTGGCTTGAATGCCAAGCGACACGTCTGGAGGAAACCTGGCACCATCCCTACGGTGAAGCATGGTGGTGGCAGCATCATCCTGTGGGGATGTTTTCAGTGACCAGAGTGCTCCAGAGTGCTGAGGACCTCAGACTGGGGTGAAAGTTCACCTTCCAACAGAACAACACTAAGCACACAGCCAAGACAATGCAGGAGTGACTTCAGGACAAGTCTCTGAATGGCCTTGAGTGACCCAGCCAGAGCCCGGACTTGAACCCAATCTAACATCTCTGGAGAGACCTGAAAATAGCTGTGCAGCAACACTCCCTATCCAACCTGACAGAGCTTGAGAGGATCTGAAGAGAAGAATGGGAGAAACTCCCCAAATACAGGTGTGCCAAGATTGTAGCGTCCTACCCAAGAAGACTCGAGGCTATAATCAATGCCAAAGGTGCTTCAACAAACTACTAAGTAAAGGGTCTGAATACTTATGTAAATGTGAAATATTTTAAATAAATTGTCTAAAAACCTGTTTTTGCTTTGTCATTATAGGGCAGTGTGTGTAGATTGAGGGAAAATAACAATTGAATCAATTTTACAACAAATGTGGAAAAAGTCAAGGGGTCTGAATACTTTCCGAAGGCACCGTAGACACAAACACACGTGCAGTTTGTGAGCTAGGGGGCCATTTAACATTCCAAGATGGCGCAAGACCAGGAAGACACAGGAAGGACGGACTAAAGCCAAAATGCACCAGCAAGATGGAGATCGGGGTAGAGGTCCCCTGGCTTTTTAATAGCTATAACGATTGTACTGAAATATGGAATTAAGGAATAGGCCAAGAATATCTTAATAAGTAATATGTATGGAGTGGAGGGTGCTTTATGGTGCAGTAATGATGTTTACAGTCTCCATAAGCCTTTCCTATATAACTCTAAGGGAGATGGATGAGGCTGGATGAGACCTGGCAGGGGTCATACGGAAAAAGTGTCTGAGAAGAAGAACGGCAGAAGAAAGAAGTTCTGGCTCCAGGTGTGACAAACTGCACCGCCACCCGGTTGGGTAAGGCTTCTCAAAAATATCTCCCAGAAAAAAAGTTGCATTTTGAAAAAGAGGCTCAGCTCCAACTCAACTTTGCTTTAACTTCAACCCTGATTGATTGAACTTGTTGATCGGTCGGGGAGTTCTCTGGGATGGATTCCCAAGTCTAAAACAGCTGATGTAACTAAAAACCCGTCTGTCTGTAGCCTCAAACCAGACAGGTCGACTCTTGACCCTCAAACACGGGATTTCTGCCTCACTGGATTAAAGAAACGCACAGTCATGTAAAACCTCGCGAGTGTGTCTAGAAGGGTCTACAGACTGACTAAAATGACAGCCCACCACAGACTGTGATAAATGACTACAATAGCCCTGATTAATTAATAATATGGATTGTTTTAAATAAAACATTAATGAAATAACTGGCTTCAGTGACACCGTAGTAATGGTTTTAGTTCAAAAAGTGAATCTGTGATGAATAAGTCATTGCCCATAAATAATCTAGACACAAAATGATTTATGACAAATTCGCTGAATATTTCCCTGGATTAAGGCTCTTTGGTCAGAGCAGTAGCTATAAATCAGGGTTTAGAGCATCACTTTGTGCTGTTCTGTATCTATCTTCCTCTATCTTGCTGGTGAACTCATGACTAGGGAGAGGGTCTGATTTAATGTACTGAGGAGCATCAGCGAGTAATATCCTATATCAGCATCTCTCTCCAATGACACGCTCTTCTTCTTGCTTTCTATCCCTCTGCTCTTGCTCCCTCTCTCTGTGCACATTCTTGAGTCTAGGGCCCTGCTGCATTTCTCGTTCCGCTCCAGTGACTCGCTCCTCCCCTCTGCACGTTTTAGCAAGCACCATTGGCTCTCCCTCCACGTTGTTTTCTACCTTTCTCTGCCTCTCTACCTTTCCCTCCCTATTCCCCTTACCTCCTCCTCCCATCACATCTCCCTTTTCCACTAAATTTTCCTGTTCCCTGCCTTCCTCCCCCCTTCCTTCATCAAGGTCTCTTGTGAAAAAGAGATTGTATCTCAATGAGACTAACCTGGATAAATAAAATCTTCCCCCTCTACCTTTTCACTCTCCCGTGATCTCTTTCCTTCTCTCACAGCCTCCCTCCCTTCATTTCCTTGCCTCTCTGTAATACCAGGTGGACAGCTTGTGTGAAATTAACCTGGGGTTCCCTGTGAGAATAGCAGAAAACACAGGGGATTATTTCTCCCTGCATTAGCATAATTGACACACACACACACACCCTCACATGGAGGTATAGGTTACACAATTTCTCTCTGTTCTCCCTCATACTGTATAACACAACACATCAAGAGACTTCACTGACCATAAGTGGCCTCATTGCGGACGTGTGTGTGTGTGTGTGTGTGTGTGTGTGTGTGTGTGTGTGTGTGTGTGTGTGTGTGTGTGTGTGTGTGTGTGTGTGTGTGTGTGTGTGTGTGTTCTTTTGCTCTTTATATCTTTCGAATTTGAATTCCAAGAAAGGTTTTGGAAAAATAATGGTTCAATAAAAGGTTGTTGTTTCCTAAACTGTAAGTACAGTTTTAAAGGGATAGTTCACCCAAATTACAAAATGAATGGTTTCCCTGCTTAGGTTTTATTTACCTGGTCACTGTTTAAAATTCAGACTTTTGTGGCACAATCCAATGCAAGTCGATGTTATCCATATATTAGGATGTTGGTGCTTCATCTCCAAACCATCTATAAGTAACTTCATTGAGTTAGAAGCATTTTCTTTTGTTGATACTTTGGGATGATTTGGACACGAAGCTCGAAAATGCCTCCTATTCTCTCCTTTCCTCTCCACCTGTATAGATTAGTCCTAAAAGCCTTTTCTCTCCAGGAAACCTCCAGATTGTTCATTAAGAGGAGCATATTTCATTGACAATGAGCCATGCTTCATTCAACAGGAGCATAGCTCATTTCATTCAGAAACAAAAATCTAGACAAAAATGCCCAGGGTCTTCGTTTGAGCCGGATGTGCAGTTGAATTACCGTAATTCGAAAAGGTTAGATAAAAAGACACAGGAGCTGTACGTGTGTTGTGAATGGAGTTTTTATATTTTTTATAACAAACGCAGGACCTGTGTATCAAAACAGTGTGGTGGGGAATCGTGAGATAATGTTGGCGCGAGCACACAAACGTAGTATTATAAAATCCACCCACACCACACAAAATGCAACACACATGCACTTGCACAGAAACACACACCCCACACATTTTGTCAGAGGCGTTATCAGCAGGGTGGATCTGGCCTGAGACCGGGCGAAAGCGTCAAGGAATTCCAGGGTTGACCATCTGTCGGCCTTATTCAACACAGAGTGACACACAGAGACGGAGACAAGCAACAAGCCTAGGACCGGGCCCAGGCAGGTCCATTCATATTCAACAGAACAAACCCACTACAACATTACAACACTCCACTTTCTCTCTCTCGCCTTCTCTCTCTCACACACACTCTCTGCCTCACCTGACAAGGACACCTTACGTGGAAACAGATTGCTTAGCAAATGGGGGAATGATTCATACGAGCTCGGTATTGTTAATCAGAATAAAAGTGTTATTCACAGAGGGCTGAAAATAAATGACGTAACATGCAGGATAGAGAGGACCAGAGGGAAAGATGGAATTAGAGAGAGAGAGAGGCGGGGGGAGGAAAAAGGGGGAGGATGAGAGAGGGATAGAAAAAAAGAGGAAAGAGAGAAGCTGATTGAGATATTTCCCTCTATAATCATGTGTAATGCCAATTCTCGACTCCCTCCCTACCAGTGGTGTATCAAATCAGGGCGTTCGCCCACGCTACCACAACATGCAGAAGTACTACGGGAAAAGCCTTATGAGGCATTCAAACTCAAAATGGTGTCTTTCTTTCTGCCATCCACATTAAGCTCCACTACGTCAGCATGGGCCACTTTGTTGCAAAAAGACAAGAAGACATGACAATCTGGGGAAGAGTACAGCCTCTTGAAGAAACAACGAGGATGTGGATTATCCATTTTACGGCCCTCTCACTCCATCCCGCCCTCTGAAAATTGTTATTCCATTTTGTCGAAGCTGCGGGTGACTGTTTAAAGCCGTCTCTCCCGCCATCCACTGGAAGCAATTTCATACCCAGCTAATTTGAATTTGATAGCTCTTTTTGATCTCTGGCATTAGTTATATTTCATGAATTCTCTCATCTTTTCAATTACAGGTAACGTTAGGGCTGAGGTGCACAGAGAGATAGAGAGAGAGAGAGAGAGAGAGAGAGAGAGAGAGAGCGAGAGAGAGAGAGAGCGAGAGAGAGACCACGGCCACCCCTGAAATCTGATCGGCCACCCCAGAATGGGTCGTCTCTGAATATGTAGATCGTTTTGACCAAGACGCACACCGACAGAAAGACTCAATCTCACTGGAGAAAGAATCCGAGCGAATGAAACAGCGCCCCATCGGTCTGTGTAGTCCATGTATCTGATGCTGTCTGGCCTGAAATAATATATCATATCATATTATTTTGGGCCAGACAGCATCATATACATGGACTACAGATACCACGACAGAAGGGCGTTGTTTGCCTGGCACGGATGCTTCCTCTAGTGAAATACCGTAAAACTGAAATGAATAGCCAGGCATTTATTTGCTTAAATCCCTGAACACAACAGGCGCTTATTAGAGACATGGTTCTATTTGAGCTAGGCGTACATTTTCTTAATGCACACAGTTTTTGCACATTTGCATAGTTAATTGTTTAATTCCAGCATTTGAATACATTTCTTAATTTCCTGCACTAATGTGTTATTATTTACACACTGTTTCACGTTTCTCTTGTCTTAGTATGCCTCAATTCTTTATTTTTTTTACTTTTCCTGACAGAATAATTATTCTCCTCTTTGACTGTGTATTTTTGGCAGTTCTGACTTTCACCACTAGAGGGTGGTCAGATTAGTTTCTAGGGGTCTGTACTCTTGAAGTTGTTGACTGTTTTTGTGCTTGTCAGTTAGCTAGCAGTTCTCAGCTGTTAGCAGCCAATGGCTAGCAGTTTCTTAGTAGTGATAAAAACGGATGATTGCCATCATTTTTTTGTTGTTGAGTCATACACTAAATGATTATATGTAACAAATCAAATATTAAGCCTTGTAAATAATTCAGTGTAATTCATAGTAACCTCACAGATACACACGAATGACAAAATCATTTCGTATTGTTAACATTCTCAGGGAAGCCTAGCTTCCCTTGACATTCATGAATACACGCCACTTTGTAGGCTTAATGTTATCACACTAATGGTGTTTGTAATAGATGTCCCTTTCCATTCAAACAGCACAGGTGCACAGTGCTGGATTTATTTTGAAGCAGACGAAAGTGCACAGGTGACCCACAGGTGACCTATTATTTGATAATCAGATGAAAACATCATGACGACTGGTTGTGTGCAAGACACATTAAAATGTTAAATGATATGTCTTAAAGCCAATAAAAGCAATTCATGCAGGCGCATGCACACATTGTAGGTCCTGTCGAAAGAAAATTGACCCCCGAATGTCACGGTATAATTTGCACTCTCGATGGCCGTTTCAAGTGAATTTAATGCTGTATGCTAATACCCTTATATAAAATCCTGAGCTTGAATGCAAACGCTAACGCCTTTTGGAATTTATGTATGATTTATTTGAAAAGGGAAATGTACAAAACCTGAAGCATTAAATGCACTGAACTGTCATAATTATATTGAACGAATTAGATTAAAGTGGCAATCAGCAGTAGAAACAATAACAAAGTATTCTCTCTGCCCCTGTTTTGGTAAAAATCTGAGGGATGGGGCTGGGGAACTGTAACCTCTGTAGATGCAAGGACTAATCATTCAAATGCTAGTTTTAACCATATTTTGAGGCTATAGGGTTTGTATAAATGTACTTTGTGTACAAACATTGGAGTAAGACAAGCTTATATTTTGGGTTCAGATGGGGTACGACAGTTGAACTACGCTCATGAGGCATTCATAAGATACTGTACATTCTTCAAGAATCAATGGGTACATATCATTCATTTATAAGTTTAAAAATGAATGTAGCAACTGCTGGTTGCCCCTTTAAGGTAAAAAAAAATAAATGTTATGGCCTCCTTAAACTGTGGAGGCGGATGGGTGGAGACTTGTATATAGTATGTATCCAACTAAAGCTTCTTCAGTCACGCTCACGCCGTTAACTTCTATATACCCACCTCTCTATTTGAGGCCCAGCTCATTGCCTTATTTTACAGTAATACAATCACACTGCATGTCCCAAAAAAGTATTTATAAATGAATACCAGAAAAACAAAAAAAAGGTTAAATTGCCCAGATATAAATGATTTTACATGAACTAGCTCAGAACACGACACACAACATGTATTCTGGGGTGAAGATGCTTCTTTTGCTTGTGGGAGGAGATTATATCCCACACAAAGGAGTGATTACATGGTAGAATGAGCTCCATATTAAAACATGATCACCTTTCACCAGAGCTCAGGTGGGAACAATCATGGCTAGATGTTACTGCAATTATACCAATTACAAAACTGAGGCGAAGGACATATCTAGCCCGACTAGTAGCAAATCATTTGCATTTGATAAGAGTTATCGGGCCTCAGCACTCAGAGAGCAAGAAAAATGCGCTATTTTCAATATATGCCAATACATAGGCCTACAGAATTTTGTGCATTTTAGCCTAATGTACTAATTATTTGCCCCCCCCCCAAAAAAAAAAAATCACAATACTGCAGGAAATATTACAGAAGGAATCTCTCTCTCTCTCTCCCTCTTTTTGTCTCTCTCTCTCTCCCTCTTTTTGTCTCTCTCTCTCTCTCTCTCTCTCTCACTCTCATTGAAGCTGAGGTGGTATTGTGACATGTCTGTCTGTGTAAGAGGAGAGGGCCACCCTGCTCTACAGTCATTTCCTCTAATGGGGAGAGGCAAAGGCCATATAATCGGCACGAAAATAGAGAGAACGAGAGAAAAGAGAGAGAAAAGAAACAAGACAGCATCAAAGAAGAGCAAAAAGAGGGGGGATGGGCCTCTCCTCCTTCTCATCCATTTCTCAGACACAGCTAAAATAATGACTGTCATTTTAGCAGATAGAGGGAAGAGAGGATGAGAGGAGAGGAGAGAAGGGTTTTGAGAGAAGGATGAGAGCAAGCCAAGATGGATGATAGCGGAATTGTCCAATGAGGCGAAAGAGAGATAACCATCAGTAATTTCAGGCGCTCAGACGGATATTCATTTGTTACCGGGCTTGACCAATGGAGCGTCCCGTTGTCGGAACCAAGCGGCTCCGCGGAATGGAGTGAGGGAGGAAAGAAGGACGATGAAGAGAAGGAGGAGGGAAGGAGCACATGTCCTCGTTGAAAGGGGTGTGGGGAATTATCTGTCGCCATTTTGACTGCATCCATCGAGTGTGCAGGTAGCAAAGAGAATAGCTATTGCCAGAGCTATCATAACCCACTTCAGACACGTTTAATATCGTTTAATATCACCCTTAGAGAGACGCATCGGGGTACAGGGAGATGAGCTTAGTACAGTCTATCCCTGATAACATGACGAACAGCAACGCTGTGTAATTGACTATGACACCCGTACAAGTGCATGCTAATAGCACATAGAGAAATCACATACTAAACAATACCACATACAGTAATCCCTGGTAGGATGAGTCGGACAGCCACACAATAGGACATTGAACACGTACTTTCAAAAACATAATTTCTTCAGTCTAGACTGAGCAATGAATGTAAAATGCATTTCACACATTCGACAGTGTACATTTGGGTACTACAGTGTGTTAGAACAAATACATTCACTTTGTTGTTTGAATTCGATTCATCCTATTTCATAGTCTTTAAGGCCATTAACCGATAGGCCTATATTTCATAGGTTTGACAACAAATGAATGGCAACTATGAATCAGTGCCTTTATCTCACTCTCCCAATATCAATCTTCTTTTGTCAAAAGAATAACAATATCCACAAACTGAAATGGTTTCCTCACATTCCTGATTATCAACCAGACCCTTTACCCATAGGCTCAGAGTCCTAGCTAGTTCATCCATGAGAGAGAGAGAGAGAGAGAGAGAGGGATGTAGGGAGTGGGGGGGGGCACGGCACGGTGAATCTCCCCCGCGCCTGGTGCCTTCTGTCTGGGGCGGCGGTGTAGGCATAACTCCCGGAACTGAAGAAGCATGACAGGCCCTGGGTCCCGGGAGACTTTTCATTTACTCCCCAACATAATACAGGGTTATTGGCCATTATCTCTGCTGTCAGCGCCTGTGTAGATACCTAATGACGGGCCAGCCGATGCCTCCGCTCCCTCCGCCGTCGCTACAGCCACTACCGACGCACCGCTGCCATTTCTCAGCTGAGCAGCCGTTGCCTTGGCGACCGGGGAAAGTAACAACGTTTGGATGAGAAAGGGGAGAGGGTTGGAGGGAGTGGGGGTAGGGGTGGTAGGACAGCCCATAATTCTCCACTTGAAGCGGATAAGACAGGCGTTTAAAAAAGCGAGGCCGAGCTCTCGTGATGCGTTCCATCCGAGCACCCCAACAGACAGTGGACTGACCGTCTCTAGAATCTACCTCCACCATTTTCACATTTGCATCCCGCATGTTGAGGTAACCTACCTAGAATACATTAGGCCTATGGATGGTAGAAACAAGCAGGAAATGATTAAGGGAAATTAACAATCAGTTTGGAGAGGTGCATTATCTAGGTTTCTGAGGCATGTCAATGCCATTTACTGAAAAGGTAATAGCGAAGACCAACTAGCAAGTGTCTTCACTGACTTTTTCAACCTGTACCTGACTGAGTCTGTAATAACAACATGTTTCAAGCAGACCACCATAGTCCCTGTGCCCAAGAACACTAAGGTAACCTGCCTAAATGACTACAGACCCATAGCACTCACGTCCGTAGCCATGAAGTGCTTTGAAATGCTGGTAATGGCTCACATAAACACCATTATTCCAGAAACCCTAGGCCCACTCCAATTTGCATACCGCACCAACAGATCCATAGATGATGCAAACTCTACTGCACTCTCCCACCTGGACAAAAGGAACACCTATGTGAGAATGCTATTCAGTGACTACAGCTCAGTGTTCAACACCATAGTGCTCTCAAAGCTCATCACTAAGCTAAGGATCCTGGGACTAAACACCTCCTTCCGCAACTGGATCCTGGACTTCCTGACAGGCCGCCCCCAGGTGGTAAGGGTAGGTAACAACACATCTGCCAATCTGATCCTCAACACGGGGGCCCCTCAGCGGTGCGTGCACAGTCCCCTCCCGTACTCCCTGTTCACTCATGACTGCACGGCCAGGCACAACTCCAACACCATCATTAAGTTTGCCGATGACACAACAGTGGTAGGCCTGAACACCGACAACGATGAGACAGCCTATAGGGAGGAGGTCAGAGACCTGGCCGTGTGGTGCCAGGACAACAACCTCTCCCTCAACGTGAGGGAGAGGTTGTGTGTACAGGAAAAGGAGGACCGAGCACGCCCCCATTCTCATCGATGGGGCTGCAGTGGAGCAGGTTGAGAGCTTCAAGTTCCCTGGTGTCCAAATCACCAACAAACTATCATGGTCCAAACACACCAAGACAGTTGTGAAGAGGGCACAACAAAGCCTATGAAAATATTTGGCATGGGTCCTCAGATCCTCAAAAAGTTCTACAGTTGCACCATCGATAGCATCCTGACTGGTTGCATCACTGCCTGGTATGGCAACTGCTCGGCCTCCAATCGCAAGGCACTACAGCGGGTAGTGCGTACTGCACAGTATATCACTTGGGCCAAGATTCCTGCCATCCAGGACATAGACTGTCCTCTCTGCTACCGCATGGCAAGCGGTACCGGAGTCTATGTCCAAGAGGCTTCTTAGCAGCTTCTACCCCCAAAGCCATAAGACTCCTGAACAGCTAATCAAATGGCTACCCAAACTATTAGCATTGTCGTCACCCCCCCCCCCCCCCCCTTTCACTCTGCTGCTACTCTCTGTTTATCATCTATGCATAGTCACTTTAACTCTACCTACATGTACATATTACCTCGACTAACCAGTGTCCCCGCACATTGACTCTGTACCGGTACCCCCTGTATATAGCCTCGCAACTGTTATTTTACTGCTGCTCTTTAATTATTTGTTACTGTTCTTTTTTATTTATCTATATTTTATTTAACACTAAAATTGCATTGTTGTTTAAGGGCTTGTAAGCATTTCACTGCGCATGTGACAAATACAATTTGATTTGATTTAGTCTGACTTGATACCAACATGACAGCTCGCTGCAAAGATAATGGGGATTGACACCAAATAGCCATCTCACTGCAAAAATAATCAAATAGACCTAGTAAATGAGATCGAAATGGCTTAAAACAAATGAATTGGGCTTCAAAACTCCGTAGAGTATGAAGGAAATGGCTTGGCAACATTAACATTAAGATTGGATGTTGTTGCTGATCTTCATAAGAGGACTTGACAATATCCGCAGCATCAGCAGGCTGGCTTCAAGGACATGTCATTTAGGTATGACAAGCTTTTCCGTATATGTGCATGCGTGTGTGCACGTGCATTCATGTGCGTGCGTCTGCTGGGCTTGATGTCGAGCAAGGATAAATGTGGCAATAAAGAGTCTTGATTTGGGATTTTAGAGAGAGTACTTAAATATGCTTTCCTCCACTTGAGCCAGCCTTTCATATATTTTGTCTTTTTGACCATTTAAAAAAATATATATTTTTACAAAACGCATACACAGTAAAACTTTAAAATACCAGAATGGTATTACTTTAAACAACAACAAGTACCAGACATCAGCGTCTAAGGACAGACAGAGATGTCATCCTTTCCGAGCCAGCCTCCTTGTAAATGTGAAAAGACACAATTACATTCTGACAGGAGATCATCACCACATCAGGCCAGCTTCATCTAAATGTTAAACTAATTTACAGATGGGCCATTCTGAATATTTGTCATTAATATGACTTGGTGTCAGGGGGGACACATTTCAGCATGACAAGACCAGGAAGTGACAGGGGTAGCGGAGAGTAGGGTAAGTTGAGCCAAAAGGTTAGTTGAGCCAGCCCTTGTTTCTAGGAAACCATAAATAAATAAAAATCATGGGACCAAATACTTATGAGGAGGTCATCATTTCATGGAGTCTGTGAAGGAAGAAACCACATGGAAAAACAAGTTAGGTCCAAAAAAATGATTTTGACTAAGTCAAATACATTTATTGTCTTAGGTTTCATGACGCTTGTATCTAAACCCAAGTCGTTTTAAGATTGCTTTATACATCAGTTGGGATCTGAGAGAAGGGAAGAAGTCCATTCGAGCAGTCGCAAGAGATGGGAAAAAAAAGGACCGAATGACACTGAAGGGGTACATTGACAACAACAAAAATGAACAAACATGTACTTGTGCGAAAGAGAGGCTATGATAGATAACGTCTTATCTGATGACAAGGGGTCTGAGCTTGCTAAACATATCAAGAATCTCACAGACCCGTTTTCATGGGCTTAGTAGCATCAAATGTAGACAACTTGCCTATGAATTGGCACATCAAAACAACATCCCTGTCCCAGACAACTGGTCAAGAAATGGAAGGGTACGTTGATACTCAACAGAGAGATCTTCACTGAGGGTACAAAACAATAGGCACACCTGTTCTTTCCATGACATAGACTGACCAGAGACATGGATTGTGTGCGTGTGCCATCCACAGAATGAGCAGGTCAAAAGATTGTGTCTTTGAACGGGGTTATAGGTAGTAGGTGCCAGGCGCACCGGTTACAGTGCGTCAAGAACTGCAAAGCTGCTGGGTTTTTCAACAGTTTCCCGTATGTATCAAGAATGGTCCACCACCCAAAGAACATCCAGACAACTTGACACAACTGTGGGAAGAATTGGAGTCAACATGGGCAAACATCCCTGTAGAACGCTTTTGACACCTTGTCGAGTCCATGCCCCAACGAATTGAGGCTGTTCTTAGAGCCAAAGGGGGTGCCACTCAATATTAGGAAGGTGTTCCTAATGTTTTCTACACTCAGTGTATATCTGAATGTAGGCATACATTTAAGATATACAATATACCACACCCCACTCCATTAATTAAACTTACCTACCAGCACCCACTGTCACAGTACACCATCACCCACTTACCCAAAGGCGGCTCAAATTACCCTGTTCCTATAATCAAACATGCCTCATACCTGGGTAAGTAGTGGCAAAAGACCACTTTTTTTGGGCAAGCTAGATTTTCAAAACTGTTATGTTTACATGCATTCGGATTATTTCCAGGGATACAAAACATATCTACATATATTTCAGGATCTTTTTTAGAAAGCATACTAGATTTCCCTTGACATAGTGATGCTGAATGTTAGAAATGACTCAACTAACCCCACTCTCCCCTAAATGTTGAAAGATTACAATTAGCTCTATTAAAGCACGAGGAGAAAGGTTATTGGCTATTTTACTTGTCACCTGACACATACCTGAAGGCTCATTGGCTTAATGTCAACACCGAGTTAGCGTAGTTAGATTATCTACGGGCCACAGCAATAATACATTGGTTGTATTGGATGAATCGGATGGAAGGTTATGTGGTTGCGATTTAGACAAACACACAGGGTAAAGTCCAAGGAGCGTGTCAGAATAATTACATGGGATACTTTCATACTATGAATATCTGTTTAAAAGATTACTTGGGAAGAGTTTCTGAAAGTGTGTACTTAGTCTGATTGGAGTTGAGATTTGGTCCATCTATGATGTACATTATACAACTCCCTCCCTTTCATGAACACTGAAAGCTTAAATAAGTAGTTAGGCCGAATCTAACGTCCTAAAAAGTTGAATCTGTATCTTAAATAAATAGGTGGGCCTAATCTAAAAAATTGCTATAAAATAGAAAAGGGATTGATTTGGTTTGAATACAAATGGATAGGACTTTCAAACTGAATCCAGACCTACACATAGCATGTGTCTGCCTGTGTGTGTGTGAGTGCGTGTGCTCCGATAATGCACTTGGCATTTAAAGTGCACCCACTGTACCTTGAATGATGCACTCAATCCAGCCAGCATCTAACACAGTCACACACTGTGCATTTATCTCTAACCTCCCTACATTACTCATCCACATCCCTAGAAAGGTAGTAATCAACATATGTTGGGCCTAATGGGGTCTGTGTGTGGGAGTGTTCTGGCATTTTTAAAACCTCCTTTCTTCTGGAGGCCAACAGGCTGAATTTGGCCCCCGGGTGATTTTATTTGCCCCCTAAAGATTTCTAATTTGTTGGACATAAAAGTCTGTAAAAACACCAGCAAGTGATTTTAAATTGGGAATCCAGTTCCGTAGTATTCCCATGCATGATAGAGATAGATATATGTTGTGTAATCGAGGTTTGAAATGATCATGTTTTAGTCAAATATTACATCTGTTTCGGCTTCTTGCGGTCAATTTGCAGTCTACAAATGTAATTATGTTCCGGCCCCCTGACCATCTGCTGAAGAAAAAGAATTGGATAGCCTCTTATTGGGATAACCTATTATTATTATTATGTTTTTAAGTGTCTGTCTTATATCTGAGAGAGATAATAAAGCAACTCAGGATTATTTATTCATTTTTTTTACCGTAGGATGACCGGTATACCTTTGACGTGGAAATGCCCTATTCATTTCCATTCATTTTTAAGCCCGTCACCGGGTTACCTTAAAACAAGTCTTGTAAGGCTTGTGGGCATCGTAAAGCAAGTTCGGAATAGTCTCAGCTTTCGATGGTGGGGCAATAATGAGTTAGTTTGTAGCCCAAACCGTTTGGTGTTTCTACGATTAGACGAGTCCCGTGAAGCTCCTGTGAAAACAGAGAACACCAACGTATTCGTGAGATTCTCAGCTTTCCATAGTGGAATCATGTTCGCTTCTAGCTCAAACCGTTCAGACTCTGCAGACGTTTTCGTGAGAAGATCCATTGTCGGGCTGTCTCCTGGTCTGACAAACATCTGCTGTAGCGCTGCCACGGTCATCACTAGTTAACACAGTCACTATCTGATTTTAAATCAAACCCTAACCACACTGCTAACATTATGCCTAACCCTAACCTTAAATAAAGACCAAAAAGTTTAATTTCATACATTTTCACGATATCCTATAGACAATTTTGACTTTGTGGCAGATGCGGAAGGCAGACACACAAAAATATATATACAGTATTTAGCTTAAAAGGACAGATGTTGTTATGCTAATTTTATTTTAATGCGGGTGTGGACATCAACTCTTGGGTTAATGGATTTATACGGAACAGTACATTCTATAGGAACATATGTGTGATTTGTCATATTTGTCATTCGATTTTTGTTGCTGTTTGTCATCAAATAGCTTCTTATCTCTTGTAGAGAAACATTGGTTATTAAGTTCTCTCTCTCTTTCTCCCCTCCATCTCTATATCTCCCCTCTGTCTCTCTCAACCCCTCTTTCACCCCCCCCCCCCCCCCCCTACCAGTAAATTGGTAGGCAGCTGGGACCTGCAGCAGTAGCAGTGAGTGTCACCCACCACTGAGCCCTTTGGGCAGTGGAGCGCTCCAGTGCTTTACCCTCTGGGACCGAAGGGATAAAAATAGGGCCCTCAAAGTTAGGGGACGTCTCCTTCCCTCCATGTGTGCTTCCTATCAGCTAGGATGAGCCTCAGTCTACTGTACAATATGGAGGGTTTTAATACACACACAACCTAAAAGTGTGTGTGTGTGTGTATGTTTGTAGAGCTATATTGTTCTGAGGCAGCAGTGACATCTTGACACGTGCAGATAATTGGTAGGATAATGCAGTGCCCAGACCTATCACAAACAACATACATATGTCTGGCCACTGCTAGTGTACAGTGAAAGGGTTTGGTAGGGGAGCTCTCTACTACTCTCTAACATACCATTTTCTCAAAAAATATTATTCAAAAGGCTAGTCTTACCCTCAGGCTCTATAATTCCTGGCACCCCTACATGCAAACATTTGAGTATTTCTGAGTGTGTGTGTGTGTGTGTTGGGGGGGGGGGTGAGCAAGAGAGCGCAGTGATTTTAGAAAACAGCGGGGGACCCCATCATGATCCCTCAAACCCCCAACAACCCCTCCCCAACACACACACACGCACACACACACAGCACCACTGCTGCTCTCGTCTTCCCTGAGGCTAAGTGGTGTTAACCCTTTCTCCCCCGGGACCTAGACAAAAGCCCCCCTAGGACAGCCAATAATCAAGCCTTTTCACAAAGACCCCACTAGCCCTTTATCACCCCCCCCCGCTCTATTTCCTCCTCTGCCATCCATCTCTCTCCTCATCCTCTTTCTCCTCCCTTCTCTTTCCCATCATCATCTTCCCATCCTACTTCCTCCACCTCTCCTTTCTTTTCGCTTTCTCCAACACTGCCCCTCTAAATCTTTTCCCTCCCTCTGTTTCATTCTCTCCTCTGTCCTCTCCTCCTCCTCCCCTCCCCTTTCCACAGCTTCTGGCTGACATACTTCAGGGGCATTATTATTCTTTTTTTATATGGCCCAAATTCACTCTGACGTTTCTCTACATGATTGAGTCTGGCCCTACGAAACACAGAAATTATTGTTATTTGTTAAATGGTAATAACTACTATGTTTATGAAATTTGAAAATGTAATCCCGCTCAGGATTTGTAACTCAAAATAAAATAAATTGTAATATATTTTATGCTTGAACTCTGGCATGGCTGCTTGCAGTGTATCCTTGTTTTATTTTTTATCATCAAAACATTATCCCATGAGATTCGGTGTATGTATCTCTGTCTGAAGTAGTAACTGCTAGATCATAAGCAGTTATTGATCGAGTGCTAGACCACAGGTATCTAGGGAGATGTGAGAAGGGCAAGAAGACTACACAGATTATGTATCTGTCAATAACTCATTATTTATATTTCGCTCTCACAAAGGTAAAACAAGGAAACATAAAAATAAACAAGCATGAACTCTCTGACTGTAAGAGCATTTCAGTTCACTTACGATCCACAGCCCTGGCCCAAGGACAGCCTTTACCTGGGGACAGAGATGGTTGGATGGGGGATGGAGGGACAGCAAGAGAGAGGGATGGTGGAGGAATAGAAAGGGCAGAAGCCTGAAGGGATAAGCGGGAGCTACTCATGTGTAACGCCACTCACGCGCCGGCTTGATTGCCTGTTTTTTTTTCGGCCGTATCTTTTTTTTCCTCCCTTTTCCGAGGAGAGATTGACACAGTGGATTCTCCCTGCCCCCTCTCTATCCACCTGCCGGGACCTGAGTCTGATGAGCTTTCTGTACTCTGAATGGAGTCAGGAGCCCTGTGCACAGCTGTCTATTTACACCCACTGTTCGGTGTGTGTGTGTGTGTGTGTGTGTGTGTGTGTGTGTGTGTGTGTGTGTGTGTGTGTGTGTGTGTGTGTGTGTGTGTGTGTGTGTGTGTGTGTGTGTGTGTGTGTGTGTGTGTGTCTGTCTGCGTGCAAGTGTGTCTGTGTGTCCAACTGTCTGGATTTTCGACACCTGAGAGAGAGAGAGGGAAAGCAGGGAGAAATCTGTAAAATAAAAAAACATGGAGAACAAAGACAGCAGTCTAAAGATGAAAGACACAGACTGTCATATCGGGATATACAGATGTAGGATCTTAATTGGATCCTTCTTTTGTCGCTGAAAAAAATGAAATGCTAACTTGGAGTGTGTTTGAGTTTTAAAAAGGCTTCTAAAAGTTTGTCATTTCCACTTTAAAATGTCAGACTGGATTTGCTTCACATTTCCTTTTGCTGTAGGATTTAGTTTCCTGCTGTCGCAAACTGGCTCAAATTAAGATCCTACAGCTGTATGCTGTATTGCAAGCGGATCTATTGTTCTTTCTGTTTGTTATGGACAGCTTGCCAAAGTTTACATTTACGAATAAATAGAACCAGGTAGAAGTGTCCATTGTCTGTCGTTAAGAGGCTGTGGATGAGTGTCAGGGGGGGGTGTAGGTGCGTGTGCGTTTGTGAGTGTGTATGCTGGGGTGCGAGTGTGCGTGTGTGACGGGGGCAGGGTCTGGAAAGAGGGAGATAAGGCGTCCATCCTGCAAGCGGCTGGCTGCAGCCATGGCACCCTGACAGAGCTGAGATATGGCCTGAATGGTAATCTACTAAATACACACACACACACACACACACACACACCGACAAATACACAAACACCTTATCAAAAAACATATTTGCTCAGGCGACAGATTAATTAGAAATGATATGTATTGCAACCGTCCAACCATCAAAACGAGGAGCATAGAAACAGACCAATAAACTACGACAACGTTCGGTTTGAGACAAATGTGCAAAAGAAGTGTCGGGGCCAACATCAAGCCCTGTTGACCTGTTACCCTGTTAAGACACCTGGCAATTGCATACACGGCAGATGGATGGACGTGACACACGATACAAAACACGATAAACTCACAATACACGTGCCGTAGAAACACGATACGCACATGACAACTAGACAGGTATCAGAAGAATCATTTGCATCATCCTTTCAGTGTATTATACAGTGACCTTTTCCTGCCAGAAACGTTACAAGCGTCTGGAATCTGGAGACATCCCCGATGTATTCTGTGTTTGTCACCACTGGCGCTCTATACCGACAAGACAACAGAACAACACAGGTCTCCAATTCAACAGCGCCGTAATATCAGGGATTAATATGGTCTTCAAAAGGGTCCATTTCAGGCAAGAATTTTAACACAAGGTCAGACGTCAGGAGACAAGATGTGTAATACTACAAAAATATGTATATATGTATATTAACTGTGGTGAAAAGGAGTGTGACTGCAGCATCTAGTAGGATTTAACCTGACAGACAAGAAGGCTTGCATCTCCAAAATCTCCAAACCTTAAGACACAAGCTCTCAAGGAGTAAAGTCTAGAACAGCTCCCAAAGGAGGCCTGCTGTCTGCCTGTTAACCACACACACACACACACTCACCCACACACGGACACAAAAATCAGCCCCCCCCCCCCACCTCCGCACACACACACACACTCACCCACATACACACACATGCACACACTCCAAGTTCTGAGCATGACAGAAAAACTGCAAACACTGTCGTTTCCTTCTCATCTCTCCTTCTGTCACTGCAGCAAAGCAACTGTCAAGAACAGAAGAGGAGAAGAACACTGAAGCCCCTTCAGTCCTATCCGGCCCGTTCCAAACGTCCTCTAACCACAGTGTGGTGTTATAAAAGAAAGCTCTCCTCGTTAGGACTTGTGGCCAAAATTCACCTTGTCTGCTGAACTTTATATACAAATGAAGTCGGGAAGTTTACATACACCTTAGCCAAATACATTCAAATTCAGTTTTTCACAATTCCTGACATTTAATCCTGGTAAAAATTCTCTGTCTCAGGTCACTTTATTTTAAGAATGTGAAATGTCAGAATAATAGTAGAATGATTTATTCAGCATTTATTTCTTTCATCACACTCCCAGTGGGTCAAAAGTTTACATCCACTCAATTAGTATTTGGTAGCATTGCCTTGAAATTGTTTAACAAAAGGGTCAAACGTTTTGGGTTAGCCTTCCACAAGCTTCCCACAATAAGTTGGATGAATTTTGGCCCATTCCTCCTGACAGAGCTGGTGTACTGAGTCAGGTTTGTAGGCTTTCTTGCCTTCACACACTTTTTCAGTTATGCCCACACATTTTTTATAGGATTCAGGTCAGGGCTTTTTGGCCACTCCAATACCTTGACTTTGTTGTCCTAAAGCCATTTTGTCACAACTTTGGAAGTATGCTTGGGGTCATTGTCCATTTGGAAGACCCATTTGCGACCAAGCTTTAACTTCCTGACTGATGTCTTGAGATGTTGCTTCAATATATCCACAGAATGTTCCATCCTCATGATGCCATCTACTTTGTAAAGTGCACCAGTCCCTCCTGCAGCAAGCACCTCCACAACATGATGCTGCCACCCCCGTGCTTCACGGTTGGAATGGGGTTCTTCGGCTTGCAAGCCTCCCTATTTTTCCTCTAAACATAATGATGGGCATTATGGCCAAACAGTTCTATTTTTGTTTCATCAGACCAGAGGACATTTCTCCAAAAAGTATGATCTTTGTCCCCATGTGCACGTGCAAACCGTGGTCTGGCTTTTTTATGGTGGTTTTGGAGCAGTAGCTTCTTCCTTGTCGAGGGGCCTTTCAGGTTATGTCAATATAGGACTTATTTTACTGTGGATATAGATACTTTTGTACCTGTTTCCTCCAGCATCTTCACAAGGTCCTTTGCTGTTGTTCTGGGATTGATTTGCACTTTTCGCTCCAAAGTACACTCATCTCTAGGAGACCGCATCTCCTTCCTGAGCAGTATGACGGCTGCGTGGTTCCATGGTGTTTATACTTGCGTACTATTGTTTGTACAGATGAACATGGTACCTTCATGAGTTTGGAAATTGCTCCAAAGGATGAGCCAGACTTGTGGAGGTCTACAATTTTTTTTTCTGAAGTCTTGGCTGATTTATTTTGATTTTCCCAAGCAAAGAGGCACTGAGTTTGAAGGTAGGCCTTAAAATATATCCACAGGTACACCTCCAAATGACTCAAATTATGTCAATTAGACTATCAGAAGCTTCTAAAGCCATAACATAATTTTATGGAATCTTCCAAGCTGTTTAACTTCTTTGGGGGGCAGTATTGAGTAGCTTGGATTAAAAGGTGCCCAGAGTAAACTGCCTGCTACTCAGTCCTAAAAGCTAGAATATGCATATAATTAGTAGATTTGGATAGAAAACACTCTGAAGTTTCTAAAACTGTTTGAATGATGTCTGTGAGTATAACATAACTCATATGGCAGGCAAACACCTGAGAAAAAAATCCAACTAGGAAGTTGGAAATCTTAGGTTTGTAGTTTTTCAAGTCATTGCCTATCGAATATACAGTGTCTATGGGGTCATATTGCACTTCCTAAGGATTCCGCTAGATGTCAACAGTCTTTAGAACCTTGTTTGAGGATTCTACTGTGAAGTGGGGGCTAATGAGAGCTGAATGAGTCAGGGGTCTGGCAGAGTGCCATGAACTGATCAAGCGCACTCACGTGAGAGTTAGCTGCGTTCCATCGCATTTCTACAGACAAAGGAATTCTCCGGTTGAAACATTATTGAAGATTTATGTTAAAAACATCCTAAAGATTGATTATATACTTCGTTTGACGTGTTTCTACAAATTGTAATATGACTTTTCGTCTGAACTTTTGCTTGGACTTGCCCACGCCTCGTGAGTTTGGATTGTGCACTAAACGTGCAAACAAAAAGGAGGTATTTGGACATAAATGATGGACTTTAACGAACAAATCAATCATTTATTGTGGAACTGGGAATCCTGGAGTGCATTCTGATGAAGATCATCAAAGGTAAGTGAATATTTATAATGCTATTTCTGACTTCTGTTGACTCCACAACATGGCTGTCACGTTCTGACCTTTATTTCTGTTGTTTTGTCAGTATTTAGTATGGTCAGGGCGTGAGTTGGGGTGAGCAGTCTATGTTTGTTTTTCTATGATTTTGGGATTTGTATATTTCGGCCTAGTATGGTTCTCAATCAGAGGCAGGTGTCATTAGTTGTCTCTGATTGAGAATCAATCAGGGACAGCGGCCAGCATCACAGGACTCCTGGACATGGGAGGAGATATTGAACGGAGAGGGACCCTGGGCACAGGCTGGGGAATATCGCCGCCCCAAAGCAGAGCTGGAGGCAGCGAATGCTGAGCGGCGGCGATATGAGGATGCAGCACGGCAGCGCGACAGGTACGAGAGGCAGCCCCAAAATAATTCTGGGGGGTGGCACACGAGGTGTGGGGCTAAGCCAGGTAGCAGACCTGAGCTCACTCCTCGTGCTTATTATAAGCAGCGCGTTACTGGTCAGGCACCGTGTTATGCGGTTAAGCGCACGTTGTCGCCAGTACGTGCCCATAGCCCGGTGCGCTATAGGGCAGCCCCCTGAAAATGTCATGCGAGTGTGGGCATCGAGCCAGGGCGTATGGTGCCTGCTCAGCGTGTCTGGTCGCCGGTACGCAGTTTTGGTCCAGGGTATCCTACGCCGGCTCTGCGTACCGTGTCTCCGGGGCGCTGGGAGGGTGCCTGCGCTCCGCTCGTGCCGGGCAAATGTGGGAGTGGAGCCTAAGGGAGAGGTGTGCGTAGTAGGCACTAGATCTCCCGTGCTTACCCACAGCCCGGTTTAACCTGTGCCTGCACTCTGGAGGGTCTGGGCTAGAGTAGTGATCCAGCCTGGGGGAGTGGTGCCAAGGCTGCGCACCAGAGCTCCAGTGCTCCCCCACAGCCCGTTCCTTCAGGTGCCTCCTAACACCAAGCCTCCTGGAGGTCTCCCCAGCCTGGTGGGTCCTGTGGCAGCCCCACGCACCAGGCTGTCTCTCTGTCTCCTCCCTAAAGGTGTTCCCGCCTGTCCAGCGCTGCCGGAGTCTCCCGCTCCAGAGGCGCCAGAGCCCCTCAGTCCAGAGGCGCCAGAGCCCCTCAGTCCAGAGGCGCCAGAGGCCCTCAGTCCAGAGGCGCCAGAGCCCCTCAGTCCAGAGGCGCCAGAGCTTCCGCCCCTCTGTCCCGAGCTGCCCCTCTGTCCCGAGCTGCCCCCCAGTCCAGTGGGGCCATTTAGAAGGGTCGCCGTGTTCAGGAGGCCACGGAGGCGGACAGTGAGGCGGAGAAAGACTGTGGTGAAGTGGGGTCCACGTCCCGCGCCAGAGCCGCCACCACGGACAGACGCCCACCCAGACCCTCCCCTATAGGTTAATGTTTTGCGGCCGGAGTCCGCACCTTTGGGGGGGGGGGGGGGGGGTACTGTCACGTTCTGACCTTTATTTCCGTTGTTTTGTCATTATTTAGTATGGTCAGGGTGTGAGTTGGGGTGGGCAGTCTATGTTTGTTTTTCTATGATTTTGGGATTTGTATGTTTCGGCCTAGTAGGGTTCTCAATCAGAGGCAGGTGTCAGGTTCTCTGAATGAGAATCATACTTAGGTAGCCTGGGTTTTACTGTTTGCTTGTGGGTGATTGTCTATGTTGATTGATTGTGTCAGCACAGTTCTCATTAGCTTCACGGTCGTTATTTCGTTTATTGTTTTTGTATAGTGTGTTTCAGTGTTCAGTGTTTTCTTTATTAAATATCAAGATGGACACAAACCACGCTGCATTTTGGTCCTCCAATCCTTCTCGCCTCTCCTCTTCAGATGAAGAGGAGGAAGACCGTGACAATGGCGGATATCTGTATGGCTTGTTTTGTTGTCTGAGCACTGCATGGTGTACTTTTTTGAAAAGCTAAAAAAAATGTTTTTTTGAAATCTGACACAGCGGTTGCATTAAGGAGAAATGGATCTAAAATTCCATGCATAACACTTGAATCTTTTAGCAATGTTTATTATGAGTATTTCTGTAAATTAATGTGGCTCTCTGCAAAATCACCGGATGGTTTGGAACTGCCAATGTAAACTGAGATTTTTGGATATAAATATTAACACAACATACATGTATTGTGTAACATGAAGTCCTATGAGTGTCATCTGATGAAGATCATCAAAGGTTAGAGATTAATTTTATCTCTATTTCTGCTTTTTGTGACTCCTCTCTTTGGCTGGAAAAATGGCTGTGTTTTTGTGTGACAAGGTACTGACCTAACATAATCGTTTGGTTTGCTTTCATCGTCAAGCCTTTTTGAAATCGGACACTGTGGCTGGATTTACAACAAGTTTATCTTTAAAATGGTGTAAAATACTTGTATGTTTGAGGAATTGTAATTATGGGATTTCTGTTGTTTTGAATTTGGCGCCCTGCAATTTCACTGGCTGTTGTTGAGGTATATCCCAGAGAGGTTAAAGGCAGTCAACTTAGTGTATGTAAACTGACCCATGCACAAAAGTAGATGTCCTAACCGACTTGCCAAAACTATAGTTCGTTAACAAGAAATTTGTGGAGTGGTTGAAAAACGAGTTTTAATGACTCCAATCAAAGTGTATGTAAACTTCCAATTTCAACTGTGTGTGTATATATATATATATATATATATATATATATATATATATATATATATGTGTGTGTGTGTGTGTGTGTGTGTGTGTGTGCGTCCGAGTGTGCGTGTGTGCATATGTGTGTAGACTATCCTAGGGTATGTAACGCTGTGAAATGGAACCGAGGGAACGATGGTGTGAAGGAATGAAGTATTTACATTTGAGTCATGTACTGTTACAGAATGCTATTATTATTCCAGAATGACTCAATAACAGCAGCACCGTCAGTAGGACATTACTGTACATCAATGCTGTGCCAATCATTGTCCTAGCCTACCCGTTGCTTACACTTTTTAAATCCATGCTCATAACATAGCCTACCTTAGAATTTACAGGGACATTTCCAAAGGATTTTGATAGGCCTCACAAGTTCCTGCTGCTTTTCTCCAGAATAAATACATTAAGCCCAATGCCTCTTGAGGCAGCTGAAGCAGAAATCAAACATTGGTTAATCAACTGTGCCGGCTTCAACAAAATGCTAGCTCTGCTATTGGTAACCCCACCAGGCAAGCCTAGGCATACTCTCTTCCCTGTGTTCTCTCTGCTACAGTTCAACTTCAAAGGCAGTCTCTCTCCTGTAGAATGCAGTCGACAGCAGAAAGAACGTTTGATGTAATGCATTTCAGAAATCTTTAATATGATCATCTGTGTGTGGAAATTCTGTCTGGAAAAATACACACATTACTTTGCATAAAAACACAGTAGCTTGAATACACATCGACTTCAACTGTGGGCAATGCTGGATGTCAAGGATAACTAATACATTACGCTATAGTACCCTTTCTCACCCTGACTGCCCTCTCCTCTACCCAAATCAACTACCTCTGTGTGTATATCCAACAGCCAGGTCAACCATTTAATAAACAACTTCTATGCTTGCAGAGGTGGGCCTAAAGTTGGAGAACTACACTGGTTATACCTTTGAACAAAGTTGACATTTCCTAAAACAAAGTTGACATTTCCAGACATTCCCTGCATGCAAGAACACTTGTCTCTTGCGATCATCTCACTGGTGCAGTATCTAGACTAGCAGCAGAGCACAGGTCTATAATAACAGTGTGGGGTCCTTCAGACGGCCGAGGCTTCCACGGGACTGCCTGTGTCCTCAGCATCTGTCACTCCTTCATCTTTCTTTTTCTCTCCATCACTATGTCTTATTGCTTCCTCTCTCTTTTCACTCACGCCATGTCATATAAAAACACTCATTTAAAATTAATCAACATCAGGGAGACCTCAAAAAAGTGTAAATATCATGTACATTTTTACATGAAAAGTGTCATGCAGATTTGAACTAAACACCATCCCAAAGAGGGGAAAATAAAAAAAAAGAGAGAGAGAGAGAGAGAGAGAGAGAGAGAGGGAGAAGGAGAGAGGGAGGGAGAGAAAGAAGTACGTAGATTATGCCTGTTTATTCAACTCATTAATTTATTGTCCATGTTTGTTGGTGCTGTGGGTGAGAATTGGAAGATAGGGTCTTCAGTAAGACTGACTGTGACGTCTCACTTCCTGCCCTACATATGAGAGCCCTCACTTACCCCTCCCCAAATTCAGTCCATGTCTGACACACTCACACTCCAGCCAGTGATTACTTTGGTCTTAAGAGGGCAATAGAGGGGTGAAGGGGGCTGTAGGGGGTAGAGGTCTGATTGGACTGCCCAGGGTAATTGGGTTAATTTGGCCCCTTGGCACATGTGCTTGAATCAGCCTTGTCAACCAAGAAAAAGGCCCAGGGCAGCTAGAGGAGACCGTCAAGCCACTGAGAGGGAATGAAATTCGACAGGAAAAGAGGGTGCCCCCCCCACTTGAGCAGAGGGGCATAAGATGGAGGGAGGAAGAAAAGGAGGATGGGGAGGATAGAGGGGTTTGTATGATTTGGAAGGAACGAGAGGGAGGGCCACTAAATGTAAGACTAAAACTGTTCGTGTAATAAAGACAATGAACCCAGAAAAAAGCAAACACAAAAGGATTGTGTCACATCTGATCTGTCTGGTATCAAATGGCTGGAGAGCAGTGTGGGCTCTCCCTCTCTCTCTCCTTCTCTCACATACACTCTCTACCTTTCTATATGCCCCCCTCTCTCATTCTTACTCCCCCCCCCCCCCCCTCCCGCTGGATGAAGTGGCTACTAGAGCTCAGCAGATAGAGAGAGTTTCTGGTACTCTCCATAGCCTAAGGGAGTTATTCTACATTAATGTTGTGTAGGATGAGCGTCACCACAGTGTATTGACTCTAACCGTCCATTCATGATGCTTCAAACAACATTTTATCCAGGGGTAAAATAATGTCAGCGAGTAAAACAGTCAGCTAAGATTTAGCACCATGGGCCGTTACGGACTCTCATACATCCAAGCAAAAGTCAGCTTGGATTCAGAACCACGGCAAGATAATGACTCGTATAGAGCCAAGCTACAGCCTAATTCCTCTACTAGCCAATAAACAGTTTTGGTTCCAGGCTGCGCCAAGAAGTTGATGTTTATTAGATGTTTTTTACTGTCACATACACCAGATAGGTGTAGGGAGACGTGTTGTTTTACAGGGTCAGCCATAGTAGTACAGCACCCCTGGAGCAAGGGTATAAGTGCCTTGCTCAAGGGCACATAGATAGATTGTTCACCTTGTGAACTCAAACCAGCGACCTCACCTTAGATAGTTTACCATGTCCACTGTACGTGAAGAGAAGTGGGGTTCCTAAATGTGTAAAATGAATGTATGAAATGGAAAGATTGCTGATAAAATGTTTATCAACCCCTAGACAAATGTCCTGTTGATGCAGGATTATTTTCCTGCTGTGAGAAACTGGTCAAATTGACAACCTACTGTACAACTGAATATGCACTACATGGACAAATGTATGTGAGCACCCCTTCAAATTAGTGGATTCTGCTATTTCAACCACACTCGTTGCTGACAGGTGTATAAAACAAAGCACACAGCCATGCAATCTCCATAGACAAACATTGACAGTAGAATGGCCAGTACTGAAGAGCTCAATAACGTTCAACGTGGCACCGTCATATGATGCCATCTTTCCCACAAGTCAGTTTGTCAAATTTCTGCCCTGCTAGAGCTGCCCCTGTCAACTGTAAGGGCTGTTATTGTGAAGTGGAAACGTCTAGGAGCAACAACGGCTCAGCCGCGTAGTGGTAGGCCACACAAGCTCACAGAACGGGACTACCGGGTGCTGAAGCGCATAAAAATCTTCTGTCCTTGGTTGCCTCTGGAAGGAACGTCCGCACAATAACTGTTTGTTGGGAGCTTCATGGAATGGGTTCCATGGCAGAGCAGTCGCACACAAGCCGAAAACAAGCCTGCGCAATGCCAAGTGTTGGCTGGAGTGGTATAAAGCTCACTGCCTTTGGACTCAGTGGAAACACTTTTTTTTTTACCTTTATTTAACTAGGCAAGTCAGTTAAGAACAAATTCTTATGTTCAATGACGGCCTAGGAACAGTGGGTTAACTCCCTTGTTCAGAGGCAGAACAAAAGATGTTTACCTTGTCAGCTCGGGGATTCGATCTTGCAACCTTTCGTTTACCTAGTCCAATGCTCTAACCACTAGGCTAATGCTGTCCCACGTCCTCTGGAGTGATTAATTACACTTCACCACCTGGCAGTCTGACGGACAAATCTGGGTTTGGCAGATGCCAGGAGAATGCTACCTGCCCTAATAAATAGAGCCAACTGTAAAGTTTGGTGGAGGAGGAATAATGGTCTGGGGCTGTTTTTCATGGTTTGGGCTAGGGACCTTAGTTCTAGTGAAGGGAAATCTTAACTCTACAGCATACAATGACCTCCAAGATGATTCTGTGCTTCCAACGTCATGGCAACAGTTTTGGGAAGACCCTTTCCTGTTTCAGCATGACAATGCCCCCGTGCACAAAGCAAGGTCCATACAGAAATGGTTTGTTGAGATCGGTGTGGTAGAACTGGACTGGCCCACACAGAGCCCTGACCTCAACCCCATGAAACACCTTTAGGATGAATTGGAATACCGACTGCGAGCCAGGCCTTATCGCCCAACATCAGTTCCCGACCTCACTAATGTTCATGACTGAATGGAAGCAAGTTCCCCGCAGCAATGTTCCAAAATCTAGTGGAAAGCATTCTCAGAAGAGTGGAGGTTGTTATAGCAGCAAAGGGTGGACCAACTCCATATTAATGCCCATGATTTTGGAATGAGACGTTCGACGAGCAGGTGTCCATATACTTTTGGCCATGTGTAGATATGAAAAAACAACTGTCCCACATTTATCCCAATTAATACCACACAATAAATAGCTAGCCAGATAAAATAACTCTCCCCATCAAACTACAGTAGACACAGTAGCTATCTGAACAACAATGACACTCCTTATCCAGTGATCTTTGCCACCATGACTCAAACTACCACGCTGCTCCCCTCTGCCCTCTGACTTAGCCAAGTGGAAGAGAGTTTGCATCCCAAATGGCGCCCAATGCCCTATATAGTGCACTACTTTTCACCAGGGTCCTGGTCAAAAGTAGTGCACTTTGTAGGGAATAGGGAGCCATTTGGGACACATTCTCACATTTTCCCCTCTGCCCTCGTACTTAGCCAAGTGGAAGAGAAAGTCACCATTGTGATGTGGTAGCCGGCCACTCCATGCAGAAAATTCCAGCTGAGATTTATTTTATTCATCTGCTATAAATACTGTAGAGAAATGACTGGAAGAGGGAGGAATGAATTCATTGTGCTTGACTGCCTTCTAAGGAGAGGGAAGCAGAGCTTGGAGACACTCCCATGCCTTCCAACGAGAGGGAAGCGGAGTCACTCCCATGCCTTCCAACGAGAGGGAAGCAGAGTCACTCCCATGCCTTCCAACGAGAGGGAAGCAGCGCTTGGAGTCACTCCCATGCCTTCCAACGAGAGGGAAGCAGAGCTTGGAGTCACTCCCAAGCCTTCGAAGGAGAGGGAAGCAGGGCTTGGAGACTATCCCAGGCTTGGCTGGCCCACGCCTGTCTCTTCACACCGTGTTACCCCCCCAACACAGCCTGACCCG